>NC_133330.1:302301594-302570508 GCF_042186555.1 Aquarana catesbeiana
TCAAGTGACTTGAACAAAAATTATTCAGACAAATATATAACAAAGCATGAAGTGAATGAATAAATAAATAAATCCAGTGAAAAAAATGGTATAATGGCCCAATCCTAGTGATTAAAATAAATGTTATATATAAAATCCGGTGTGGGTGGTCAAATTGATAATATAATGACCCAATCCAAATGCTAGTATCCAAAGATAATAAATATCATGCCAGTGGATCCAGCGAATACGTGCAAAAAATGTCTTATAAAAGGTGCACAAAAAACAGTGCTCAGAAAACGACAGCGGGGTGGTGGGATGCAAAAACACTCTGTGTACTCTTCGTGCAGCATACACTAGTGTAGGTAATGGCCCCTTACCTAGCGGTGCTACTCATTATGCGGTTGACCTAGCACCGCTAGGTAAGGGGCCATTACCTACACTAGTGTATGCTGCACGAAGAGGACACAGAGTGTTTTTGCATCCCACCACCCCGCTGTCGTTTTCTGAGCACTGTTTTTTGTGCACCTTTTATAAGACATTTTTTGCACGTATTCGCTGGATCCACTGGCATGATATTTATTATCTTTGGATACTAGCATTTGGATTGGGTCATTATATTATCAATTTGACCACCCACACCGGATTTTATATATAACATTTATTTTAATCACTAGGATTGGGCCATTATACCATTTTTTCACTGGATTTATTTATTTATTCATTCACTTCATGCTTTGTTATATATTTGTCTGAATAATTTTTGTTCAGGTCACTTGAGCACTAGCACTTTAATACATGTGTTTTGCACTACAGATTACATTATTAATTTGCTTTATATTTATTGGATGGTTTGTAGACATATGTACGTTTTATTGTAACCTATACCACTCCCTTGGATTATCACTTTATTACAACATTTTCACATTTCACCAGGTTTTTAGTAATCAACACTAACCTTATGCGATTTTATTATATCATGCGATTTTATTTTATTTTATTTCATTTGATTTTACATATGCTATTCTAAATATTATATGGCTTTTAGCACATAGCAAGTGACCATACATAGAGATTTATAGCTATTTTCCTGGTTAGCGCAGAACCCCCCCCCCCCACACACACACACACTTTTTTCATTTCTGCTTATTTTGGGCTCATGTTTGGCCCTTTTTCTGGTGTGTGCAGCTGTCCAGTCGCATAGGTTCTCTACAGTTCTCAACCTTTTTTTCTGTCTTCGTTTTTTTTTTTTTTTTTCCAAATTTGATAGCGCAGGAATAGCTTTCATTTCATTATGCTCATGGAATAGATTGCACAAGTGTCATCATTATAGATTGATTGATTGATTGACTGATTTATTTTCAATTTGATGCATTATATTATTTGCTGAATATTTGTTTCACCTTATATGTGTCTTGTGAGCTGGCGAGTGTTTACATGAAGTTGATTTATTCATGCTATACCTTTTATATTCATTAGTATTTCACTATTGAGAGTCATCTTTTTTTATATATTTAGTTTTATTTGCACATTTTTGTATTATAGCGCTGTATGGTGTTTGTGTTTATTTTTATTCACGTACCGTATTTATTTGCTGAAGTTTATTAGTGAATATACGTTTAAATGGAGTGTCTAGCAGCACAGCACTATTCTACATTTACTTCAGTTAAAAATAATTATTTTACATGAATCTGGCTAACCCATTCCGGTAAAAATACTTCTGCTGGATACTGTGATTTAATATACTCCATTGCTTGTTTTCTCTTTCTTCCACTAAATCTCTCATACACCTGCTGCACTCAGTGTCTGTATATGATTGTCAGGGAAGTCACAGCCTCCTGCAGGGTTTATCCACCTCCTCTGCACATTGTCCTATCTATTGCATTTGTGAAGACATGCCTTCTACTGACAAAGTGATCTGACATTAGTACAGAGATCAGTGCAGTGTACACAGAGCAGAGTACATTTCCAGCATGGCGTCCTCTGTATTTGGATTTCCCTCTCTGAGTTTTTCAGATATATTTCACTGGGTTGCCTGGCTGTGTGTCTTCTATCTCCTATATACAGCTTATTCACTGCACATGAGGAGGAAGCAGCTGCTGAAAATTTTCCGTTCTTTTCCAGGTCCTGAGACGCACTGGCTGTATGGCAATACGCATGTGGTAAGGCACTGTTATGCTTATCTTGACCATAATTTAACCACTTCAGCCCTGGACCATTTGGCTGCTCAATGACCAGAGCACTTTTTAGTTAATTAGATAAGATAGTTAATTAGTTAACCACTTCAATACCGGGCTTATTCTGGCACTTCTCTCCTTCATGTAAAAATCATAATTTTTTTTCTAGAAAATTACTCAGAACCCCGAAACACTATATATGGTTTTTTTTAGCAGACACCCTAGGAAATAAAATGGCGGTCATTACAACTTTTTATCTCACACGGTATTTGCGCAATAATTTTTCAAACGCCTTTTTTTTGGAAAAAAAAAACGGTTTCATTAATTAAAAAATAACAAAACAGTAAAGTTAGCCCAATTTTTTTGTATAATGTGAAAGATGATGTTACGCCAAGTAAATAGATACCTAACATGTCACACTTTAAAATTGCGCACAATCATGGAATGGCGCCAAACTTCATTACTTAAAGATCTCCATAGGCGACGCTTTACATTTTTTTTACAGGTTACCAGTTTAGAGTTACAGAGGAGGTCTAGTGCTAGAATTGTTGCACACGTTCTAACGCACGCGGCGATACCTCACATGTGTGGTTTGAGCAGCGTTTACATATGTGGACGGGACTTACGTGTGCGTTCGCTTCTGAGCGCGAGACAGGGGCGTTTTGAATTTTTTTATTTTACTTAATTTTTTTTTATTTTTACACTTTTTAACATTTTTTTTTTGATTACTTTTATTCCTATTACAAGGAATGTAAACATCCCTTGTAATAGGAATCTATGTGACAGGTCCTCTTTAGGGAGAGATGTGGGGTCAATAAGACCCCACATCTTTCATCCAGGCTGGAAAGCATGAGATCTGGGAAAAAAAATTCACCGATCTCATGCTGACAGCCGCAATTGCGGCTTCGTTTATTTCCGGGTACCCGGGCGTGACGTCATAACGTTACGCCTGGACCTCTGACGGTCATAGAGATGACTGGTGACCATCTCTATCATCTTCATCCGGCGCTGGACGATTCTTTCTCTGGGCCCACGGGAGAGCCCGGAGAAGCACCGGATGGCGGCAGGAGGGGGGGGACGTCCCCTCTCGCCGACTATAAGAACGATCAAGTGGTGGAACTGCCGCTATGATCATTCTTATCATGCACAGAATCGCCGGCTGCAAAGAATGATATCTGATTGATGCATCTAGCTGGAGGACGTCATTTTACTATAGCTGGGTATTGAAGTGATTAATTTGGCATGGCGCTGCTTGAACTGGTAATTGCGCGGTCATGCAATGCTGTACCCAAAAGAAATTTGCGTCCTTTTTTCTCCACAAATAGAGGTTTCTTTTGATGGTATTTGATTGCCTCTGCGATATTTATTTTTTGCAATATAAACGGAAAAAGACCGAAAATGTTGAAAAAAAATGATATTTTTAAATTTTTGTTATAAAAAATCCAATAAACTCAATTTTAGTGATACATTAAGGCCAAAATGTATTCAGCCACATGTCTTTGGTAAAAAAAAAAAAAAAAGGCAAGTGTATATTTATTGGTTTGCGCAAAAGTTTTATAGCGTCTACAAACTAGGGTACATTTTCTGGAATTTATGCAGCTTTTAGTTTGACTGCCTATCTCCTTTCTTGAGGTGCTAAAATGGCAGGGCAGTACAACCCCCCCACCACCACCACCACCACCACCACCACCACCCAAATGACTCCATTTTGGAAAGTAGACAACCCAAGGAAATTGCTGAGAGGCATTTTGAGCTCATTGAATATTTTATTTTTTTGTCACAAGTGATTGAAAAATGACAAAAAATAAATAAAATTACACAAAGTTGTTACTAATTGATATATTGCTCACACGTGCCACGGTTATATCTGGAACTACACCCCAAAATACATTTTGCTGCTTCTCCTGAGTATGGGGATACCACATGTTTGAGACTTTTTGGGAGCCTAGCCGCGTACAGGACCCCGAAAACCAAGCACCGCCTCCAGGCTTTCTAAGGGCATACATTTTTGATTTCACTCCTCACTACTAAGGAAGAGCTCTGGCGTGTTCACACACCCCACATGCCGAGCCCGCCAGGAAGTCGGCACTGCGCTGCTCTAATCACAGGCAGTGAGACATTGTCCCGATGCGCAGCCGCCGTGCATCGGGACAATGTCTCACTACCTATGATTAGTGCAGCACAGCACCGTGCCGACTTCCTGGCGGGCTCTGCACGTGGTGTGTGCGAACACGCCCACGACCCAATTTTGGAAAGTAGACACCCCAAGCTATTTGCTGAGGGGCATGTTGAGTCCATGGAATATTTTATATTTTGCCACAAGTTGCCGGAAAATGACAAACTTTTTTTTTTTGTTTTTGTTTTTTTGCACAAAGTTGTCATTAAATTATATTTTGTTCAAACGTGACATGGTTATATGTGGTATTGCACCACAAAATATATTCTGCTGCTTCTCCTGAGTACGGGGATACCAATGTGTGAGACTTTTTGGCAGTCTAACCGTGTACAGGACCCCGAAAACCAATTACTGTCTTCAGGCTTTCTAAGAGCGTACATTTTTGATTTCAGTCCTCACTACCTATCACAGTTTCGGAGGCCATGAAATGCCCAGATAGCACAACCCCCCCCATGACCCCATTTTGGAAAGTAGACCCCCCAGCTATTTGCTGAGAGGCATGTTGAGTATTTTGCAGATCTCGCTGGTCTGGAGCCTCACTGCATCTCCAGACCACCGCCAGCACCTGCCCATATCCAGCCATCCACCCAGCAGTCAGTCGCCCTCCCTGCAATGGCCCAACCGGCTATACCCATCAAGAAGGCCGGGCTTCGCTGTTATGGGTGTAATCAAATGGGATACCAAGGAGCTAACTGTCCTCGAAATGTCAACGTCACTTCATGGAACCATGCTGCCCCTGGCCCAGCCCGAGCTGCTGCTCATTACCTGGAAGCCGCCCCACCATCTACCTCAACTGGCTGGGGTGAAGAGGAATTTGGTCTACTCCATGAGGTGAACCCGATACAAGCTGCTGCCGATGACAATCGCAGGGATTACCGACAGGCCGTATGGGTAAAGGACTCGGGGACAGCGGAGCTACTATTACTTTGGTACAACCCAGGATGGTTACAATGACTGAGAAAACCAGACTGAGTTTTATGCATCCCTACTGCCCAAGTACATATGGATTGGGGCTTGGGATACAGAGACGTGGAAGTTGGAGTTATGAGAGGTATACCCATTCTACTTGGAAATGATTTGGCACATCTTTCTTCATCTTTCCATGTGGATTTATCCCCAGAAGCCTTCCCTGTGACCACCAAGCAAGCAAGACGAGCGGAGAAGGCACTCTATGATAGGACCCAGGTGAGGCCTAACTTCCCTAACCCCGACCAGACTGTACCACCTTTTACCTGGGCTACCCCGACTGACTTTACCCAGGAACTACTATCTGACCCAACGTTGGCTAGTTACCGGGAGAGGGCAGGGATGGACCCCGGGGGATTAGAAAGGGAATGGATAGAGTGGGATCGGGAATTGCTTTATCGGGTGATGGAAGGGATCTTATCCAGTGCCCAAGCGACAGCTGGTCGTGCTGCAGAAATATCTGCGTGACCTACTTAACATCGGACATGACATAACTGAAGATATTGAACAGTATTTCCAAAACGTCTTTCAGGACAGCACCCGAGAGATCATGGCTCCTCCTCCCACAGGAAACACCTCCTCAATTAAGTCTTTAATTGGAGTCCTCCACGCTGCCTCGTCAGTTTTTTGTGTTTCATCCAGCTGGAGGAACACCTCTGGTGGGAGCCATGATCTCTCAGGGCTTTCCTGGGAGACACAGGTTCTCACCTGTTAGGTCTTTTTTTTGCTAGGAGAGTGATCCGCCCACTTGCTTCCCAGATGGACGGGAGGATGGATGAACAGATCCTCCGTTCCCTGCTGGCTGCATTTGCGGAACAAGCGGTGGCAGCCGCCATGTTTCTGGTGGCAGAGGAGCACCTCAGCCATGTCCTGTATGGGAAGAAGCAGCACTTCCGGGTCGGTGCGCGCGTAATTTCCGGCCGCAAAGTGCAGAGGCAAAGGGCAGGGTCTCCTGGTGCTTTAATTCCGGTTCCAGGTCAGCGCAGCTGCGTTTTCAAATCTGGAACTGTTCGTTTCACCATGTGTACGCAAACAGCTATGGATGCAGCGGATAAGGCGGCAAGCCAAGGCGCCAGCAAGGCTAAGGTAAGGGACTGTGTCCTCTATTACTCTGGGCCATTTTCTCCTATGGGGGGTTACTCACACTTTCCCCCCACCCCCTATCTCCCTGAGAATGTATGTTGCAGTGGCTATTGTTAGCATATCTGCCCAGCAACAGGGGGTTTTTTTTTGGTGGTGGTGGCTTGCTGGGCACATGGAAGTAAGATGTTATCTTCCCTAGTGCACCTGGGTGTCTTATCTGTGCTGTGTAGCAGCCTTTTAAGCGTGGTTCCTTGTCTCTTTTCTGTTTGTCCAGGCCAAAGGTTCTGCCCAACCAGTCAAGAAAAGGTGCCCTGTCTGCAAAGAGAAATTAAGTGATGTTTGGACCAAAACGCTTTGTGCAGTTTGCATTGCAAATCTAGTCAGGGAGGAGTCTCCATCCATGTGTGACGATTTGTTTACAACCATAAAGGATGAGCTCCGGGCCACCTTTCAAGCTTTTAGGTCAAACCTAAGAGAGGATCCATGTCTCTCAAGGGATCCTTCGGTTCCACAGCCATCTTCAGAACCCCAAGGCGGCTCTCAAATAATTTTAGGGGGTCCGATATCACAGGACACTTCCCAAGGGTCCGTTTCCCTCGCCTCAGATGAAACAGATTCTGAGGAGGAGGAAAATGAAACAGGTGCCGCTTCTAAGTACAAAATGTCGCTAGAAGAGGTTGGAGGACTTCTGAAAGTAATCCATGCCACTTTGGGGATAGAAGAGGAAAAGAAGGAACTCTCCCTGCATGACCGCATGTATGCTGGTTTAGGAGATTCAAAAGGCCGTTCTTTTCCAGTCCATTCAGTTATCACTGATATGATTAAAAAAGAGTGGCTGGAACCTGAGAAAAAGCCATTCTTTTCCCGGGCTCACAAGAAAAGATTTCCATTTGAGGAAAATCCTGATTCTATATGGAACAAGGTTCCAAAATTGGACTCTGCCTTTTCTCAGGTCTCAAAGTCTACGGACCTCGACTTTGAGGATATGGGCACTCTGAAGGAGCCTATGGATAAAAGGATGGACCTGCTTCTTAAAAGAACCTGGCAATCGGTGATGAACAATCTAAAACCGGCAATGGCAACAACCTGTGTTGCAAGGAATTTTAGATCACTGGGTTAACCAGCTGAAGGCCCACGTTTACAGCGGATTCCTCAAAACAGGAGATTCTAGACTCCTTTACAACTCTGCAGCAATATCATATATTGCGGATGCTTCTGCAGAATCTCACCGCATGTCAGCCAGGTCAGCAGCTTTAACTAATTCTGCTATGAGGGCCTTATGGCTGAAGACTTGGCCAGGGGATGCTGCATCTAAAAATAGACTGTGTAGTATTCCTTTTGCATCTGATCTGTTATTTGATTCAGAGCTAGAGTCCATTCTTGACCGTACGGCAGATAAGAAGTCGTTTCCGGTCAAGAAGAAACAGGTGCAAACCCGTAAGCGTTTTTTTCGGCCCCAAAAAGGGCAACAGGAAGGAAAAACGTAGGGCAAGCAGAAGCCATGGTCTTCTCAGAAGCCCAAAGGTAGGAGTGGAGTGCTCTTCAATCCTCCTGCGACCTCCGGAAAATCGCAATGACTCCCTCAAGGTCGGGGGAAGACTCCAAGAGTTTCTTCCTCAGTGGAGAGCCATCACTTCAAACCAGTTTATTGTAAATATGCTCTCCCAGGGGTATGTGATAGAATTCACGGAAGAACCTCCAAAAAGATTCTTGATGACAAACGTCCCAAGGGATCCGGTCAAGGCTTTCGCCATGAAGTCCCTAATTCAGGAACTGAAAACCCAGAAAGTCATTGTTCCGGTCCCGACAAGAGTTCTTCCAGGGTTTCTACTCACATGTGCCTCGTTCAGAAACCTTCAGGAAAGTTCCACCTCATCCTGACTCTCAAAATGCTGAACAAATCAGAGTACAGAAGGTTTCGGATGGATTCCATTTTTTTCAGTAAGAAACCTCCTGTATCAAGGGTGCTACATGGCATCAATAGATTTACAAGATGCCTACCCCCACATTCCTATTGCCACCAGGTCACAGAAATATCTGAGGTTAGCACTGAAAGAAGGGAAGAAGGTGGTACATCTGCAATTCAGAGCACTCCCGTTTGGTCTGTCATCATCCCCAAGGGTGTTCACAAAAATAATGGCCGAAGCATTGGCACCTCTGTGTCTAGAAGGAATCTCACTTATTCCTTATCTGGACGATCTGCTGTTTTTTTTGCTCAAACCAGAGAAGGTCTTCAAAAAAACTTGCTCAGAGCCCGTGTTCACCTAGAGTCAATTGGGTGGATTTTAAACCTTCAATAATCAAATCTGATTCCCTCACAGGAAGTGTTATTCCTGGGTTTCCGTATCAACTCTTTGGAGCAAAAATGTTTTCTTCCAGAGGAAAAACAGAAAAAGTTGGTACAAGTGGTGTCACTGATACAGTCTAATCTAATTCTGTCTATCAGGAAGGTCATGTCAGCATTAGGAACCCTGACCTCTTCCTTACCGGCCGTCCGGTGGGCAAAGCTCCATTTCAGACCTCTGCAAAGTTTCCTGTTAAAAACCTGGATTCACTAGATTCACTAGTGAAGATCCCTACATCAGTGAAAAGGAGTCTTTGGTGGTGGAAGAACCAGACAAGCTATTCAGAGGGTCTGTTATGGTCCTTCCCAACCCAGGTTAGGTTAACAACCGATGCCAGTTCCTGGGGTTGGGGGGCTCATATGAACGGTCGGTGGGCCCAGGGCTCGTGGTCCACAAAAGATGCACTGAGTTCCTCAAATTGGAGGGAACTAAAAGCTATAGAGATAGCCTTGTTGACCTTTGCAAAAGAAGTCCAGGGACAGCATACTCAGATCCTGTCAGACAATGCCACGGCGGTGGCCTACATAAACAGACAGGGGGGAACCAGAAGCAGAGTTCTGCAAAACCTAGCAAGAAGCATTCTAAGTTGAGGAGAGCTCCATACTCTATCCTTGTCCGTGGTCCACTTAAAGGCCTGAGGAAATGGCTTCCATATGTGCTCCTAAACAGGGTAGCGGACTTCCTCAGCAGGAACCAGGTATTAGAAGCGGAGTGACAATTGAATCCAGAGGTCTTCCATTTGATCGTGAACAAGTGGGGGCGCCCAAGAGTGGATCTCTTTGCGACTCAGGAAAACTCGCAAGTGTCTCGTTTCTTCTCCCTGAACAGGAAGGAGTCATCACTGGGAATGGATGCTCTGGCGCACAGTTGGAAATTTCACCTCTGTTATGCATTCCCCCGTTTCAGCTTATCCCTCGGGTCATAGCAAAAATCTGGAAGGAAGATACAACAGTGATCCTCATCACTTTCTTCTGGCCCAAAAGGCCTTGGTTTTCATCCCTTCTTCAGATACAACTAAAACCGTATTGGCACCTTCCGTTAAGGAAAGACCTTCTGTTACAAGGTCCTCAGCTTCACCAGGAAGTAGCAAGGCTAAAACTCATGGCTTGGCTACTGAAGAACAGCTCTTGAAGAGAAAAGGTTTCTCGGATAGATTGGTGGCTACCCTCCTATCCAGCAGAAAGAAGGTTGCAAGAGCAAATTATTCCAAAGTTCGGAAAGTCTTCAATTCCTGGTGCACAGCATCTGACAGATCATCAAAACAAATTTCCTCTGTTCTGGAATTTCTGCAAGAAGGAGCGGACAAGGGCCTAGCGGTCAGCACCCTCAAGGTTCAAGTTGCTGTGCTGGGGGTAGTTCTGGAAAAATCCATTTCGTCAGACCCCTTAGTGGTTAGATTCTTCACCCGTTCTAGACCAGTGGTGATCAAAAGCTGTCCAGCATGGGACTTATCAGTTGTTCTACAGGCCCTGACCAGGGAACCTTTGGAACCCATTAATTTAGCCTCCCTGAAATTAGTTACTTTAAAACAGTTTTTTTAGTGGCTGATACAACAGCTCGAAGAGTCAGTGAGCTGCAAGCCTTATCAATCAGGGAGCCATTCTTTTCCATTTTTTCAGACCAAATTGTTCTGAAGACGGATCCTAATTTTTTTACCGAAGGTCGCTTCGGTCCAGAATCGAACTCAGGAGATAATACTTCCTACCTTTTTGTTCTAATCCATTGGGTAAGAAGGAAGAAGAATTCCATACCCTGGATGTTAAAAGAGCAGTCTTGAGTTACTTGGAAAACACTAAAGACTTTAGATGTTCAGATGCTCTATTTGTTTTATTTTCCGGTAATAAAAAGGAAGACAAGCTTCCAGAGGAACCATTGCCAGATGGTTGAGAATGGCTATCTCAGAAGCCTATTCCCTTACAGGTCAAGAGAGTCCAGTGAATGTCTGGGCTCATTCTACAAGAGCTTCAACGGTGAGTTGGGCAGAAAAAGCTGACAACCTTTGCCCGTCATTATAGGTTAGACCCCCATGATGGTTGGGGACCAGGCTTTTGGAAGAAAAGTCTTACAGGCTGTTGTCCCACCTTAAATGGAGTAAGTCTCGATTATCCTCTCGGGTGCTGTCCTGAAAGACGTTTTGGAAAAATGCAAGTTAGACTTACCAGTAACTTGTTTTCCAATAGGCTTTCAGGACAGCAGTAACCCACCTTTTTTTATGCTGTTGCTGTAATACTATGATATAACTGTTGTTTATGTGTTGCAGCTGGGGCTGGAGTTCTCCTCAAACAACTGACGAGGCAACGTGGAGAACTCCAATTAAAGACTTAATTGAGGAGGAGTTTCCTGTGGGAGGAGGAGCCATGATCTCTCGGGTGCCCTCCTGAAAGCCTATTGGAAAACAAGTTACCGGTAAGTCTAACTTGCATTTTTCCGTACCTGTGATACTTGCCAGCGTGTGGGAAAGAAGGGCGACCGATCCAAAGCTCCTTTTTTTCCCCCCTACCAATCATAGCTGAGCCCTTTAGCCAGACAGCCGTAGACCTGGTAGGACCATTACCCCGACTCAGTTTACTGCGGACCTAACCCAGCAGTTGTGGAAGCTCTGTGGAATTGAGCCTATACACAGCTCTCCCTACCACCCCCAGACTAATGGACTATGTGAGAGGTTCAGTGGGACACTAAAGCAATTGCTGCAGACCTTCGCAACTTCTCACAGGAATTGGGAGAAATTTCTGCCGCACCTCCTGTTTGCTTACAGGGAAGTGCTGCAGGAACCTACGGGGTTCTCCCCATTTGAGTTATTGTATGGGAGATGGGTGAGGGGGCCACTAGATCTACTTGGAGCCAATTGGGAAGGAGGTGTAGGGGCTGAAGAGACCTCTGTGGTAGGGTACATACTAGCGCTCAGGGGCTGGCTGAAGGAACTCACGGACATCGTATGGGAGAACCTGCAGACGGCACGGGGGGGCAGAAGCGGTGGTATGATCGTACCGCCGGGAATTGCACCTTGGCTGTAGGGCAGAATGTTTTTGCCCTCAAGCCTACCAAGTCAGACAAATTACAGGCCTCTTAGCAGGGACCCTACAAGGTAGTGTAGGGTATATATGACGACACCTACCTGGTAGCTAAATGCTCAGATGAAAGAGTCCGGCAGACCTTCTATGTGAACATGTTTAAAGCGTACAAAGAGAGGCCTGAGGAGATAGCTTCCATATGTGCTCCAGCCGGGGAAGATTCCGAGAACATTCCCCTGCCAGAGCTACTGGTGAGAGATGGGGACAGAGCAGGTGTAGAGACAGTGAGGATAGACGGGCAGCTAGGGCCGGAGCAGCAGGACCAGGCCAGGCTGGTCCTTAGGCAGCATCAGGAATTGTTTTCCACCAAGCCTGGATACACTACTATGACAGTGCATCGAGTGGAAACCCCAGAACAGCCACCTACCCGGCAGGCGGCTTACCGGGTACCTGAGTCAGTGAGAGAGGCAGGAGATAAAGGAAATGCTCGATTTAAGAGTCATCGAGCCCTCCAACAGCCCCTGGGCATCCTCAGTAGTGTTAGTGCCAAAGCGGGATGGTACTACCCGCTTCTGCGTAGATTACCGCCGACTAAACGACTGCACAACGACTGACGCCTACCCCATGCCCCGGGTGATGAACTGTTAGACCGCATCGCCTGAGGTAATTTCCTAACTACCCTTGACCTATGCAAAGGGTACTGGCAGATTCCTCTGAACCTGGATTCTGTTTCGAAGTCAGCATTCATCACCCCCTTTGGCTTGTACCAGTCTAAGGTCATGCCATTCAGAATGAAAAATGCTCCGGCGATGTTTCAGAGGATGGTAGATCAGATTCCTCTATGGCCTTCAGGATTATGCCTGTGTATACCTGAATGACATTGCAATCTACAGCGATACCTGGGAGGAACCTCTACTGTGTTTAGTCCCGAAGTCCTGATGCAGTCTAACATTAAAGCCAGAGAAATGTAGCATCAGGATGTCCGAGGTTCAGTACCTCAGGCATTGGGTAGGCCATGGGCAACAGTGTCCTGAACCAGCTAAAGTAGAGGCCGTTGCCAACTGGCACCCGAGGTTTGTTCCCGACTATAGCACTATAGCTAAACCCCTGAGTGACTTGACCAGAAATAATCTTCCTCGTCAGTCCCTGTGGTCCCCAGAGTGTGAAAATGCTTTCCAGCGCCTGAAAAATGCTTTGGTTTCTGCCCTAGTTTTGGCTGTTCCTGACCCAAACAAACGTTTTTGTGTACATACAGATGCTTCTACCTTTGGGTTGGGAGCAGTGCTAAGCCAAGTGGGAGCCGACGGCAGAGAGCACCCTGTTGCCTACATCAGTTACAAGCTACTACCCCGGGAGGTGAGGTATGCAGCCATAGAAAAAGACTGTTTGGCGCTGGTGTGGGCCTTGAAAAAACTTCAGCTGTATCCTTCATGGTGCTCACGGACCACAACCCTTTGATCTGGTTAAATCGAGTATCCGGGGACAATGAACGCTTATTGAGATGGAGACTTGCCCTGCAGCCCTACAACATTACTCTGCAGTACATGCCGGGCTGACAAAATGGCAACACAGATGGACTTTCCTGGCAAACTGAACTTTGACTGTACTATAGCTCCCGGACATCCCCAAGCTGACCCGTATTGGATCTAGCCGGTTCTGCCAGACTATGCAACGGGGGGGGGGGGGAGTATTGTCACGTACTTTGGGCTGCAGGAGAACCATGGCCTGGGGAACTGTGTTTTTATCATGTGTTCTTAAGTTATCCAGAGCTGATCATGAATCGATTGTGGCTTCTTATGGAAGTTACTCCTATAGGGGGAGACAGACAATCTAAGGAGGTCATTGTTATGATAATAGGACTAGCTCTACTGTGTAAGGTGACCTTTGTCTGAGATAATGGGAGTAGCCCTTATCTGATGGTTTGCTGTATAAATTCAGTGTGTTTTTTAAAAACAAAGCAGTTCAGTTTCTGGTGTACTCTATAGCCAAATCAATTAGTCTCATGTTCCAGGACTTGGGAAGCAGATTCTTGGCGGAAATGCCCAACAGGGTGTCCGGACTTCGTCACAAATGCCACCCTGTAAAATAAGATAATATATATATTTGCATTGCTGCTAGATCTATATGTTAAAACCCAGTGTTGTTGATCCCATGCAGCAGCAAATATCTAACACGTCTAGCTGTGTCAAATACTTGCTCCCTGTTAGCTTGTACATCATGTAATAATGTACCAAAGCACAGGTGGAATCGCAGGGTTAGGTGGGAGGAATGCACACACCCAGAAGTGTTGGATACCTGCAGCAGATAGGGATCAACAACACGGCAGACTTTTAACACATGGGCCACCAGAAAGGTACAGTATGTTACATCTTATAGGGTGGCTTTATTTTACTTTTGGCTCTGTAGTGATAGGGTCACTTTAACAATTAAAAGTTGAATTTCACTTCCAGTTATGGCAATGCGTCCGGCATGGAGATTTAGGGGGGCGGCGCCCCTTATGGACCGGTCGCCGCTGGTAAGGAGTGCAGTTACTCTTTAAATAACCCAATGCAACCGTTTTGTGTTCATCTTCACTTTTACCCAGTGCAGGATTCTTCAAGATAGTCTTCCAACAGATTCTATCATGCTTTTTCTCCATTGTCAAAAATTCCTCTTTTTTTTTTGTTTTTGTTTTTGTTTGCTCATAGTTTAAAAAAGATGGCACAGATTTGGATATTGTGGCTGGTTATGGGAGAAAATTTGAATATGCATTTCCCATGTGGCTTGGAAGATTCTTTGCTACTATCACTATCTGTCATCCAGACTATGCAAAGGTCATTTTTTCCAGACAAGGTAAGAAGTTTTTTTTTTGTTTTGTTTTTTTTTTTTTTTATAGAATTTCAATTTACAAAAGGATAACCTGTTGTGATAAGGATTTGGGTATGGTAATGTAGGTTACTTTGCAGTCTGAGCTGTGCCTTGAATCGGGTAACCGTGTTCTTAAAAATGTCAGTGCTTTTGCAGGCCATACATGGAGCAAATTTCTTTCCTGCAGGAAATTCACTCAATTCCCCAATCAACACAGTGTTGACAGGAGAATCCCTCACGCTGAGCCATTGTATTCTCCCAGAGGGGGAAGCCGTTCCCATTAGGAGAAGACGGTGATTGTTGCTAGCGGCTATACCAGCCGGTAGTGATAATTGCATGTAAAAGCAGACAGGCTGGTTGTACCCGAGTTGATCGATCAACTTGGTCCATTCTGCCTGCCCATTCAGCCTGCCCATATATAGTACAAATCTCAGCCGGTTCCTGCTGAACCAGCTGAGATTTCAACTGTCTATGGCCAGCCTTTGAGTTGCTTCTCTAAAGCCAGTATGCAACAAGTGAAGTCGGAACTCCCAATCTACAAACTTGTTCCTGGTTAGTAACTCAGAAAATGTTGAAGCCATTAGCTCAAAATGACAGGCAACCAGCATTTTCAGGAGTGATCAACAATGGATATTTCTATCACAATAGGTTCTCTTTAGGCTCGATTCACATCTAGCATGTTGCTTTTAAGCATTTTTGCAGCATTTTTGCAGTGCTTTCTGCGGTGCTTGCCAAGTTTTTGAACATGCATTTTTGCAGCGTTTTTTCCACGTTTTGCGTTTTTTTTTTTTTTTTTTTTTTATACTGTATACAGTGTAAAAAAAAGAAAAAAAAACACAAAACACGGTACTTGCGTTTTTGGATGCGGGTCCATTGAATTCTATTACATGCAAAACGCTGCGTTTTGCATGGAAAAAAGTCCCCAACCCTTTCCAAAAAAGCAGAGACACAAAAATGCATTGATGTGAACATGTTCCATAGGAACCCATGTTAAAAAATTCCCATGCATTTCTGCAAAATGCAAAATGCATCAAAAAACGCATTAGTGTGAATAGAGCCTTAGAGAGAATCATTGCTGACCTCTTATGAAGATTCAGAGCATCTGTTGGATGTGTATTGCTGTCTGTGACCTAGTTCATCAAGGACACCATGTTAAATAAATGGAAATATAAGATTGTTTCACTTTTATCATCTTTCTAGTTATCCAGCTTTTGGCTCTACTGTAATCAGTTGAGCAGCTTGTAATTGCTTTGGGCTGCTCTTGAGTTTCACAGGATTTGGGTTTGACTGCTTCCCCCTGCCTTCTGGAGAGTACTGGAATGCAGTGGGCTAGGAGAGTCAAATCTACAGTCTGAATATGTATGTGGTCCCAGACAATTCCTGGGGGAGGGTGGCCAGTAGGTGGCTGAGAGAGTGCAGAAATAGTTTTAGACCTAGAGCAGAGGGGTTCTTGCCCAGGAGAAGATGTCAGCCTCAATGTCTACTGCCCTTCTGAAGTGTTCAAAGGAGACTTGTCTGGCTGATATTGGAAGGAGACATCCAAATATTAAAGGACACAGGTGAGTACAGACTGCTGTGTGAGATCTCGGTGATGGTGTGTTGCCGCTATCCCTCTGGAATCTGTGTCAGGTGGACATTTCTTATGGTGCCCCTGTGTAGTTCAGTCCATCATTTGCTGGTGCAAGGACTGTGCTCAGATTTTTTATGAGGAAGATAGGTTTCCTCAGGTTACAAGATTTATTAAAGCATCAAAAAAGGATACCCCAGGGCTAATTATTGAGCTACAAAAGTGACTGAGACTGTGTGCCCAGCTGCTAGACCACCATCTTGGGAAAGAACACTGGGACCACTCAGCGAGCACTTTTGGGTGTGAGCGCTACACACTGGAGTGGGGTGGGAATTTCGCAATGGGACACTTACTCCAATGACAGTGATGACAGCTGTCCAAGATGAGATAGCACATTACCAATTACCAATTTTCTTCCTGATGAGTCTCTGACAGGATATAAGGGGGGATATTTTCAAGTAGAGAGACGGGCAGAATTAAAAACCCAACAGAGGTCCTATCCCTTTCCCACTCAAAAACAAGAGGGAATGCTTTGGCTGGAGTTCCACCTTAAAGTTTTTAGGATATATTGTGTGTTGTATGCATGAATGCCTCCTTATGCTTTTACACACATGCGCAGCAATTACGGTTTTACTTCCTCCGTAGGTCATTTGTCCCCGATTTTATTTATTTTATTTTACCCTCCCCTCGTTTTATCCTACCCTACAATGTTAATTGCCACTTGTTAAAAAGGCAGATATCACCTCATACATTTTAAAACTGAATAATTGAGTTGGGAAGACAGGTACATTTTTCAAAAGCTTGATAGGAGGAGGACATGCATGTTTATCAGTTATCTAATACTCTCCACTCATTTACAATCCTTGTACTTTAATCTTCTGATATTAAAAAACATTTAAAAAAAAAAAGGGGGGGGGATCAAAAAATTTCTATGATGGACTTGGAAAAGCATAAAAATATATCCAACTTGCCCTATTTTTGGTTCTGCAATTTTTCCCCTTGAATGGAGTACCTGGAACTGTTCAGTGCTCTATGTGACCTATACACAGAACTATCGCGCTCTGTTTTTTTTCTTACAGATCCAAAGGATTACTTTATCTATAACCTCCTCACCCCGTGGATTGGTATGTAACAGCTTTCTTATCAGCTAACATTAGATTAGGGTGTGTGTGTGTGTGTGTGTGTGTGTGTGTGTGTGTGTCAGGGGCGGACTGTCACAGGGGGACACAGAGGACGCGGGGGGCGCAGAGGACACAGGAGGTAACAGGGATGCCGTGGGGGGGCACGGAGGACACAGGAGGTAACAGGGATGCCGTGGGGGGGCACGGAGGACACAGGAGGTAACAGGGATGCCGTGGGGGGGCACGGAGGACACAGGAGGTAACAGGGATGCCGTGGGGGGGGGCGCGGAGGACACTGGGATTGCTTGGGGGCACGGAGGACACTGGGGGATGCCTGGGGGGGGGCAGGGGGAGGACACATGTCCTCTGTGGCATCTCTTTGATTTGGGGGGTAAGTGGATTTGTTCCCACCCCAGCACAAATCCTCTCCCCCTCCTCTGCCATCACTTCTCCATGTGTACTGTCCCCCTCCTCTGTATCCATCAATAAATCATCAGCCGGCTCTAGGAGTGCAATGTGCCCCCTCCACCATCCTGTCTATGAAAACACCGGAGCCGAGGAGTGTGTGTGTGTGGGGGGGGGGGGTCATTGGTAGCTGGATGTGGTATGCAGCGGACCCCCTGACCCCCTACATCTGTACTGGCTGCCTACCCCCCCCCCCTCACCTGATGCCTGTAATAATACCTCTCACAGAATGCTGCTCCTCGCTGGCCCCTCCTCTCTTGTCGTCTGTCCCGGGTAATGCCATGTACAAAGCACCTGGGGTGGACGGGAGGGAATGAGGGCGGGCTGGGAGCAGCATGCTGTGAGAGGTGTTATTACAGACGCTTCCCTTCCTACACTGCCTATGTTGCAGAGCCTCTCATGGGGCAGTGCCTAAGTGCCGATGGGTCAGTCCTCCCCTGGTGTATATACATACAGTATCTCACAAAAGTTAGTACACCCCTCACATTTTTGTAAATATTTTATTACCGTATATCTTTTCATGTGACAACACTGAAGAAATGACACTTTGCTACAATGTAAAGTAGTGAGTGTACAGCTTGTATAACAGTGTAAATTTGCTGTCCCCTCAAAATAACTCAACACACAGCCATTAATGTCTAAACCGCTGGCAACAAAAGTGAGTACACCCCTAAGTGAAAATGTCCCAATTGGGCCCAATTAGCCATTTTCCCTCCCCGGTGTCATGTGACTCGTTAGTGTTACAAGGTCTCATGTGTGAGTGGGGAGCAGGTGTGTTAAATTTGGTGTTATCGCTCTCACTCTCTCATACTGGTCACCGGAAGGTCAAAATGGCACCTTATGGCAAAGAACTCTCTGAGGATCTGAAAAAAAGAATTGTTCTACATAAAGATGGCCTAGGCTATAAGAAGATTGCCAAGACCATGAAACTGAGCTGCAGCACGGTGGCCAAGACCTTACAGTGGTTTAACAGGACAGGTTCCACTCAGAACAGGCCTTGCCATGGTCGACCAAAGAAGTTGAGTGCACGTGTTCAGCGTCATAGCCAGAGGTTGTCTTTTGGGAAATAGACATATGAGTGCTGCCAGCATTGCTGCAGAGGTTAAACCAGGGTCGGATCTAGGGGGGCAATTGGTAATTAGTGAGAGGCAGGCGGGTGGATCAGTTAGCGGGGCTGGTGGGTGAGCCGGCATATCAGCGGGTGGATCAGTCAGCGTGCCGGTGGGTGAGCGGCCCAACAGGTCAGTCGGCAGGTGAGTGGGAGGGTGGGGGAGAATAGAGATAACATAATTTCTCACCGCTCGCCCTGCATCACCGCTCTCCTGCCCTCACTGTCCAGCCACGGGCAGCGGAGAGATTACATCATCTCTCTGCTGCCTGCCTTCACGCTGGGACACAGCAAGTGAGAATCTGCACCGTGTAACTGTAGCAAGCAAGTGACAATCTGCATCTGGTGGCAAGTGACAATCTGCAATGTATGGCAGGTGACGTGGGAAGTGACAATCCGCACCTTGTAGCAGACAAGGGACACAGCAAGTGACAATCCAAAACGTGTTGCAAGTGACAATCCACAACTTGTGCCAAGTGACAAGCCGCACCTTATAGCAGGCAAGTGACACAGCAAGTGACAATCCGCAACTTGTGGCAGGTGACGTGGCAAGTGGGAATCAGCATCTGGTAGCAGGTGACGTGACAAGTCACACATTCAGGGCTCCCACTTATTCAGCATTAGGGTGAGTGAAACTATTTTATTTTATGTTCCAATGTAATAATAGAAATAATGCGTTTCAATCTTCCTGACACCATAACAACCATGGTGCCATGATGATTGATGCACCAACACCAGCCATTTCCTCGATGAAATTACCTGCAAAAAAAGTATTTTCTGGCAGTGCCCCTCCCGATACTAGACTCTGGATCCACCCCTGAGTTGAAAGGGTGGGGGGGGGTGTGGGGGTCAGCCTGTCAGTGCTCAGGCCATATGCTGCAAACTGCATCAAATTGGTCTGCATGGCTGCCGTCCCAGAAGGAAGCCTCTTCTAAAGATGATGCACAAGAAAGCCTGCAAACAGTTTCCTGAAGACATGGATTACTGGAACCGTGTCCTGTGGTCTGATGACAACCAGGTGAGGAGTACAAAGACAAGTGTGTCTTGCCTACAGTCAAGCATGGTGGTGGGAGTATCATAGTCTGGGGCTGCATGAGTGCTGCACTGGGGAGCTACAGTTAATTGAGGGAACCATGAATGCCATCATGTACTGTGACATACTGAAGCAGAGCATGATCCTCTCCCTTTGGGGACTGGGACACAGGGCATTTCTCCAACATGATAACAAACCCAAACACACCTCCAAGACGACCACTCACCACTGCCTTGCTAAAGAAGGTAGGGTAAAGGTGATGGACTGGCAAAGCATGTCTCCAGACCTAAACCCTATTGAGCATCTGTGGGGCATCCTCAAATGGAAGGTGGAGGAGAACAAGGTCTCTAACATCCACCAACTCCGTGATGTCATCATGGGGGAGTGGAAGTGGACTCCAGTGGCAACCTGTGAAGCTCTGGTGAACTCCATGCCCAAGAGGGTTAGGGCAGTGTTGGAAAATAATGGTGGCCACAGAAAATATTGACACTTTGGGCTCAATTTGGACATTTTCACTTAGGGGTGTACTCGCTTTTGTTGCCATCGGTGTAGACATTAATGGCTTTGTGTTGAGTTATTTTGAGGGGACAACAAATTGACACTGTTATACAAGCTGTACACTCACTACTTTACATTGTAGCAAAGTGTAATTTCTTCAGTGTTGTCACATGAAAAGGAATATGGTAATAAAATATTTTTAAAAATGTGAGGAGTGTACTCACTTTTGTGAGATACTGTACATGTGTAAGAAACCATTAAGGGCCACTTTTTTTCCCCAATATATAAAACAGTAAAATATTTCTGATTTTAACTTTCTGTAATTATCAACAGAGCAGGGCCGTTTACATCGGTCCCGGGGCCCTTTATTGCTGTTGTGGGGTCCTTTATTATGGTCCCACAGTGGGACCCTTTCACATGTTCTGCAGTGGGCTCCATTCCTGTTGTCTTTGGACCTCCCCCCCATGGTGGCAGAACACCAGGGTCTGATCGCAAGTGCAACCTATGTGACCCTGGTAATTCTGCCGCTGTTCTGTACATTCCTGCATGCTGCTTACGAACTCTTCACATCAGTCAGTTGCGTTTTTAAAAGTCTTGCTTGCTACATTTTTGGTGCATGTTTAAAACCTCAGTCTATTGAGAACATATTAAAAATGCAACTGTGGTTCAGTTTTTTTGATGCGCATGCCCTTTTTTTGCAAGCGCAGGCTGATGTCGGGCAACCAAAAAAAATGCACAGGAAAAAAAACGCATATGCATTTTTTTTTTTTTTACTGCGTTATCACAACAGAGCAGCGTGAAAGCAGCCTTATTGGCAGTTGACACTTATGTACAATGCCTTGCAAAAGTATTCACCCCCCTTGGCTTTTTACCTATTTTGTTACATTACAGCTTTTAGTTCAATGTTTTTTTTAATCTGAATTATATGTGATGGATCAGAACACAATAGTCTAAGTTGGTGAAGTAAAATTAGAAAAAATATATACATAAAACTGTTTTTCAGAAATAAAAAACTGATCATTGGCATGGGCGTATGTATTCACCCCCTTTGTTATGAAGCCCATAAAAAGCTCTGGTGCAACCAATTACCTTCAGAAGTCACATAATTAGTGAAATTATGTCCACCTGTGTGCAATCTAAGTGTCACATGATCTGTCATTACATATACACACCTTTTTGAAAGGCCCCAGAGGCTGCAACACCTAAGCAAGAGGCACCACTAACCAAATACTGCCATGAAGACCAAGGAACTCTCCAAACAAGTAAGGGACAATGTTGTTGAAAAGTACAAGTCAGGGTTAGGTTATAAAAAAAATATCCAAATCTTTGATGATCCCTAAGAGCACCATCAAATCTATCATAACCAAATGGAAAGAACATGGTACAACAGCAAACCTGCCAAGAGACGGCCGCACACCAAAACTCACGGACCGGGCAAGGAGGGCATTAATCGGAGAGGAAGCACAGAGACCTAAGGTAACCCTGGAGGAGCTGCAGAGTTCCACAGCAGAGACTGGAGTATCTGTACATAGGACGACAATAAGCCGTACGCTCCATAGAGTTGGGCTTTATGGCAGAGTGGCCAGAAGAAAGCCATTACTTTCAGCAACAAATAAAATGGCATGTTTTGAGTTTGACAAAAGGCATGTGGGAGACTCCCAAAATGTATGGAGGAAGGTGCTCTGGTCTGATGAGACTAAAATTGAACTTTTTGGCCATCAAAGAAAATGGTATGTCTGGTATGTCTGAACATCATCCCCACGGTGAAACATGGTGGTGGCAGCATCATGCTGTGGGGATGTTTTTCAGCAGTCGGGACTGGGAAACTGGTCAGAGTTGAGGGAAAGATGGATGGTGCTAAATACAGGGATATTCTTGAGAAAAACCTGTACCACTCTGTGTGTGATTTGAGGCTAGGATGGAGGTTCACCTTCCAGCAGGACAATGACCCCAAACACAATGCTAAAGCAACACTTGAGTGGTTTAAGGGGAAACATGTAAATGTGTTGGAATGGCCTAGTCAAAGCCCAGACCTCAATCCAATAGAAAATCTGTGGTCAGACTTAAAAATTGCTATTCACAAGCACAAACCATCCAACTTGAAAGAGCTGGAGCAGTTTTTCAAGGAGGAATGGGCAAAAATCCCAGTGGTAAGATGTGGCAAGCTCATAGAGACTTATCCAAAGCAACTTGGAGCTGTGATAGCCGCAAAAGGTGGCTCCACAAACTATTGACTTTAGGGGGGTCAATAGTTATGCACATTGACTTTTTCTGTTATTTTGTCCTATTTGTTGTTTGCTTCACAATAAAAAAAAAAAAAATCTTCAAAGTTGTGGGCATGTTCTGTAAATTGATGCAAATCCTCAAATAATCCATGTTAATTCCAGGTTGTGAGTGCGGAAACAAAACACAAAAAATGCCAAGGGGAGTGAATACTTTTGCAAGGCACTGTATGCTTCTAAAAAGAGTTCTCCAATCCAAAATTGAGATCTTGCTTTGGAATATATACCCCCACCTTCCCAAATCTCATATATCTCTCAGTCAAGGACTGAGCCTGAATTCCACATGCGTCTCATTCTATGTCCATATGCTTTGAATGCAGTTCTGTTTGCACTTGTGCAGTTTATATGGATATGCTTCTACATTATTTGCCCCCAAGAAGGAGAGGTGATCAAGTACTGTGATATTTGTCTCTAGAAGGGCCTTTTAATATGAGTGGCATTAGCTATCACTACCATTCATGCATTGTTACAGCAGAGTACTCTACCAAGCTGGAAGATGTTTACAGTACACCTCTCCTAGTGACTAGCACAGTTGAGCATCTGCCATCATTTTGTGTCTACTACCAATATACTTTTATCCTTAAGGCTTGTTGGGGGTCTCTATATGGTAGTTTTCACACATATGGCTATATGGTCCCGGTACCTCAGTAGTGTGATGGATGTACTGTATGCAATAGTGGGTGGCTTGGAGTTCGTTGACAATGTTGTCACCATATTCACAATGGAAATTTTTGATGGGGGGCTTTTCGTTTAATTTTTTTTTTTTTTTAATTCTGTGAAATAAATGGTATACTTATAATCAGCAGACCATTTTACTATATCTTATCTTTTGTATTGTGTTGTATTTTTGATAATATCTGCAAAATTCTGACTCTCAACTGCTGCAATTTATATTCTCTACATCAGGGTCATCTAGGGTTCCTCCAGAGGTTGCTAGGAGTTCTTTGAACAATTTCTACCTTTTTAGCTATGTTCCCACTGACACCATTGGTCCATTTAGCTATCTGTAAGGGGGTAATCCTTACCAATGAAATGTAAGGAACATTGTTCCCATTGACTATCACACTAATGTAACATGAGTTGTAGAAATAGAAATTTTTATCAGGGGTTCCCCAAAACGGGAAAGTTCTTTCAAGGGTTCCTCTGTGTTGAAAAGGTTAAGAAAGACTGCTCTGCTTACACAAGGACATGTTCTCTTCCTTTTTAAAAAGTCTCCCCTTTTGCAAGTGGTGATGAGGCATGAAGTTTCTTCCTTACCACTTGACTTAACCCCGTAAATGCTACACTATCCTGCCACAATGGGCATGCATTGTACACAGTTGAGGAGCAGTTGAGGTACGGCCCCATAGACTTGCATTGGTCGAGTTGGTAGCCGTAACACCTGCCAAGTGCAACATGTACTGTACATATAACTCTGGTTCTTATGCATCTTTTGCTCTGATCCTTCTACTGTTCTTTTGTTATGCAGGGAAAGGGTTATTGATATTATCTGGTGCAAAGTGGTTCCAGCACCGCAAGTTGCTGACCCCGGGTTTCCATTATGATGTTCTGAAGCCATATGTGGGAGTGATGTCAGACTGCACTAATGTGATGCTGGTAAGAAAGAATCAGTGCTGAGATATAGGCTGGCCCTGTAGAGGGTGAATAAGCAAGCCGTCGCCCATCATTTTCCCAGTTGGTGAAGGTGAAACTGACCTCTAATCACATTTTAATTTGCCTTTGACCTCTCTTGGAAATGCTAGAGCCCTGGCTGTCATGCTGACCTAATGGTTTCTATATTTTATGAGTTGCTGACCCAGAGCTACTATGCAGCAAATTAAAGCTAAACTCCAGGCAGATATAAAATACACAAATTTGTGCAACTATATTTAATCATTTTAAAGGAGAAGTATGGCCAAAGCTTTTTTCGCCCTATTTTTCCTATGAATTACAGCTGTGCAGTTCATTTGGCTGTCGGCTGATGTCACTGGACTGGCAGCTGGCTCAGCCTCTCAGCTGCGCCGCTAAGAGCCTGAGCCAAATGCTCCTCCCCATGCCGGTGCTCCAGTGAGTGCTCGAGGGGCAGAGCAAGGAGCCGGTGATTGACAGTCACCACTCTCTACTCTGAAATAAATCAAAAAAGCCTGGATCTACCGCTTGACTGACAATCAGTATAAGTACCTTTTTAAAAATAATCGCTCAACCAATCACCATATGCCATCCACATATGGTGCAGTCCATGTGACCAAAAATCATATGAAAAAGGGGGAGGAAGAAACCTACCAAGAAGGTCACCTCTTTGGAACACCACGATTGAATAAAGATGTACGTTTATTTATAGAAAAAGCACCATATTATAAAAACGACCACAAAATTACAAGCAAAAAAAGCTTCAAAATTACATTAAAAAAGACAACGTTGTCCGAGGGAGGGTCGCAGCTGCGCTCGCATCCATTTACCCAGTAGTCACACTTCACTATGGTCTATAAGCTACTAGTAGTTGATTAATTACACTGTATGATCAATTAGGATTTGCATGGGACCATATATAAATGGTGTATCTCGCCGCTGGCGTGGTTGCGGGTACTAATATGTGGTTTACACATTCAGGAACTGTAAGTTGTAAAGATAAAGTGAAAGTTCATGCAAGTATTTTCTGCTGTTCTGATACTCAGTTCTCTGTGGCTTTAGGCTGTGACTGCAGGTAGTGCTTGGTCAGTCAGGCTAGTAATGACCTACCGTAAAGAGGAGTGTATTGCTCCCATGGTTGAGAAGCAGGATCTTTCACTTTATCAATAGTGTACCAACTGATAATGGGGTACTTTGACGCAGTAGTGGGCTTAAGCACTATATGGCCATAAGGTGTGACCAAATCCCCATATTTTTGCTTATTTGCTGAATATGCCCAGATGTTTTAAATAGCCTTGCAGGATTTAAATGTCATTTTTGTTTGTGTGCACTATAATCTTTTTGTTCTAGGTAAGGGATAAGCTGCACAAGGAGCCAATCAATTTTGCTGCAATGCTCATGTGCTAACTAGGAAAATGCTGATAGGACAGAGCAGAGAGACAGTGTGATGAGTAGGGGTGCGCATCTTCACTGGTCTCACGATTCGATTATCTGGTCAACGATTCGATTCCGCGATGCATCACGATGCATCATGATTACCGACGAGCTCCCACTTCCGCTTGGGCCACCTAGGCGGCCCTTCCACCCTGCAATCTTCTGGGACACATCACAGTTCCCAAAAGATTGCCCGGCTATGCAGGACAGCGCAGTGAGACATGCGCACCAGGCTATGAAGCTGCAATCTGTCACAGCCGGATGCCCACAGTAGTATTGCCAGCGCTGTGGACAGGCGGGGGAGAGAAGGGAGGGTTTGGGTTGCCATGTCGCTGGATTGTGGGACAGGTGAGTGTCTTTTTATTAAAAGTCAGAAGATGCACTTTTTTTGTAGCTGCTGACTTCTAATAAACAAAAAATTGACTGGAACTCCGCTTTGAATTGAAAAATAACCTCACTCCCTAAAAAGTGCACTAATCCGGTGCACTACAGGGTACAGACATTCACACACACTGCTGCTTGGAGGTCAGAAAGGATAGAATCCACAGATGACAAACAGCCCTGTGAAGTTCCCTGTACTGTCTCTGTGCTGACCAGTGGCAGCTGGTGCTCAAAATTTTTTTGGGGGGCGCAAACAAACTGAAAAATACTGAACCTCCCCCATCAAATGCAGCCTCACTGTGCCCATCAAATGCAGCCACTGTGCCCGTCAATCGCAGCCATCTGTGCCCGTCAAACGCAGCCACTGTGCCCAAACGCAGCCACTTGTGCCGCCCAAATGCAGCCACCTGTGCCCATCAAATGCAGCCACTTGTGCCCAAATGCAGCCATCTGTGCCCGTCAAACGCAGCCATCTGTGCCCGTCAAACGCAGCCACCTGTGCCCGTCAAATGCAGCCACCTGCGCCCAAACGCAGCCACCTGCGCCCAAACGCAGCCACCTGCGCCCAAATGCAGCCACCTGTGCCTGTCAAACTCAGCCACCTGTGCCCAAACGCAGCCACCTGTGCCCATTAAATGCAGCCATCACTAACCCCCCACAATTACTTTCTTTTAATTAATCTTATATGACAATGGATGCTGTGCCCCCGCTGTATGTGCTTTTAAAAAACAATGTCACTTCATACCGAATTTCGCCGTAGTAGTACGATCATGTGACTCCCGGCTCATCCCGCCCCTCTCCGCTCTCCTCTCCGCTCTCCTCTCACGTGTCTCCTGAGTCCTGACGTCAGCGGGGAATTCTCAGTCCCGCCCGCTGACTATAGTTATCATATCAGAAGAGAGGCGGGCGGGACTGAGAAATCCCCGCTGACGTCAGGAGACGGAAGAGGAGAGCGGAGAGGGGCGGGATGGGCCGGGAGTCACGTGATCGTACTACTACGGCGAAATTCGGTATACAGTGACATTGTTTTTTAAAAAGCACATACAGCGGGGGCACAGCATCCATTGTAATACAACATTCATTAAAATAAAGTAATTTTAAAAATACGCTTGGAGTGCTTTCCCGGGAGGGGCGAGGCTAGTAATAATGACGTCACCAGACATCGATTTTCCGGTCCTTATGCATCGATACCGCATCGAGGACACCCGAATCACGATGCATCGATGCAACGATTAATTTCAGCACACCTAGTGAGCTCATCGATCTGCTGCTTTTTTCACTGTTCAGTGCCAGGCTTGGGCAGGGACAAGACCTATGACAGGCCCTGTACTTTTTCTTTTGAGTGGTTTACCTTAAAGTGACACTAAATTGTATCTCTCCTTCTTTTTAAAAAAAAAAAAGCCCTACACATCCACTTTTGAATGGCCCTGTGAACTACAGTATTGCTGTATCCTGATTAGGGGATTTCTCATCGCTTCGTGTCAGAATGGGGCAAAATAATGGCAGAGTGGAGAAGGGATAGAACTGAACTTGTTAAGTTAGCAGGTTTTTCGAATGAATGTTTTTACAAAAATTCCTTGTAAATTCAATGACCGGACAAATGTTGTTCAACAGTTTTTTTAAAACGTTTTGTTGAATGTAATTTCCTGAATGAAAACCACATACCACTCGTTCAACAAAAAATTTCCATCACACTCCTTCCCATTAATGATTAGTCCATCACATCTCACCAGTGTATTCACGGGCAGTAATAAAAACCAGACAAAAGTTTTTACTTTTCCCTACTTTATCTGTAACAAACAAAAAAAGCTGAATTTAGTCTTCAATGAATGATTGCATTAATATATTTCTTCTTTTTTGATCTTCATTAGGACAAATGGGAGCATCTGGTCTCAGAAAAGCAGTCTATAGAGCTGTTCCAGCATGTGAGCCTCATGACGCTGGACACCATCATGAAATGTGCCTTCAGTTACCAAAGCAACTGCCAGAATGACAGGTCGGTATCTTCTGAAAGCAGTATGAAATTTTTTTTTTATTACTATGAGGACACCTGGGTCTAAAAGAGTATTGCATGACAGACTGCTCTCACATTTTGTCCCCTTACAGTGAGAGTGAATACATCAAGGCTGTCTATGATCTCTCCTATCTGGTGGATTTTCGATTTAGAAAATTCCAATACCATAGTGATCTCATCTTCAACCTGAGCCCCCATGGATACCGCTTCCGGAAGGCACTAAGAACAGCTCATGAACACACAGGTAAGTGTCAACTTATGAATGCTACAGGACATCTGTTACAGGAAAATTATATTGGCTGACATTACTGATCTTCGAAAAATGGTACTTGTCTGACTGACTGCCTCTGGCTTTAGTAATTTATTAACATTGACCTGGAAAAACTATACAGAGCTTCCGATCTGAGTACTGGCCAGTCACTCAGAACTCAGAAAACACTGCAGTTAGAGGATCAACATTCATCATCATCATCATCCTCTGGGCCAACTATTTTCAACCAGGGCTGATTGACTGCTCATTTTATGGTGCCCATCAATGTTTGAGGGCCAGCACCACTTGGCAGAGGCAGCAGCATGACACTATATATAATTTTAGCTGCCTGTAAAGGTGGTATTTTGACCAACACTGTAAGAGGGACACTCTTCCTATTTAAAATGCTTGTAAGTGCTTCTCAAATTCTAAATAGTTGCGATAGGCAAATTCATCAACACATTTGTCATATTAGGTGCTATCATGCAACCAGTAACCATAAAGTGCATAGTAAATAATATCATAAAAAATAATTCAGCCATTGGCATATAAGAAAATAATCGTAATAATAATAATCAAAAAACAGTTCAACTTCATAAAGTCCATACTATCATGCAACTGTTGCCCTAGTGACGACATCTCATACAAAAGAAAACAAAATAAGTGTAGTGCTAAAACAATGTTAAATGTCCAACATAGAGACAATATAGTCCAAGAGCTGGTAAACCTCTAGGTACGAATTAGAAGAAAGTCCTCCATATTTGTATGACTCCTAATAACTGATAGTCCATAGAAATTACGTGACTTCATGTGAGGAACAAATCAATGGGTGCGTGACATCTGAAGTGAAGACAAACAAATAAGTACGCCACCACCGACAATAAGGAGGCTTACCGGATCTATTGGACCCAAAGAGACATACACCTAGTTGGGTCAAAACAGGCTTAGGTGGTGAACGGCTGTAGGGGATCCAGAGGGGTTGTAAGGATGGAGGTCCTGGGATGAACCGTGGACTGGTATGTCCCTCAGGATGATGTTAGAAGACAGATGGCAGTAACAATAGGTGGAGAGGAAAAAGGAAAGGCCACTTAGTGTAAATCCATAAAACAGGTACCAAATTTATAAAAAAATGAGAGATACACTCACATGTAAATGTTTAAAATCAGCGCTGTAAACATATGGCGGCAGTGGGGTCCTACCCGATGCGTTTTGTCCTCTTAGAAGTCGTCTGGGTTGCTATCATGCAACCAGTAACCATAAAGTGCATAGAAGTAAATAATATCATAAAAAATAATTCAGCCATGGGCATATAATAAAATAATCGTAATAATAATAATCAAAAAACAGTTCAACTTCATAAAGTCCATGCTATCATGCAACTGTTGCCCTAGTGACGACATCTCATACGAAGACACGTACATTGGGTGGAGGTCGTAGCAGTGACGTCAGCACGCCCACCAGGGCATTGGACGGTTTCATTTACTGAATGCCTGTTTTTTTACTATACTTGTGAGTATATGCCTTTTTATAAAATAAAGAGTATCTTTTGTGGATGTTGCGCAATGAGTACTTCTCTTCCTCTTTCACACGTACCCTGCTCCATATGAATACTTTGGACTAATAATTTGCAGAGAGATCTGGAGATCCTTACTAAGGGGCCGATTACCATATGATCCTTTCTGATGGGAGCTATGTTCTATACCCAAAGTGAGAGGTGTTCTCACTAAAGCAAGGCTAGATGCTGTTATAAGGTCTTAATAGCTGGTAAGAGGCTAATTTTTACACCTACAACTGGAACACAAATGGGTGATCACCTGGAGCACTAGCAAAATAGGAGGTGCATATGTGCATCATTTCATTTATGACTTTGCCATATATACAATGTATATGGATTTTGTATTTGACTTTTGATAGCAGACTTTATGAATTTGAACTGTTTTGTTTTTTTTTATTATTTATTATTATTACGATGATTTAGTTTATTATATGCACATGGATGACCTGCTATTTATGATTGTTTGTTTTTCTTTTTTAGGCACTTATTTGCACTTTCTGGTTACTGGTTGCAAGATAGCACCTAATATAACAAATTTGTTGATGAATTTGCCTATTTATATGATGAGAAGCACTTACAATCATTTTAAATGACTGCTCAACATTCTCTCTTTTTATATGTTTTTGTATTGGTATGTGCAATACAGTGAGTGCAGCTGTCAGTATTATTAAATATTAGCATAATCTGTAGAAAAATCACACTAAGCACAGAAAACAGGTTTAAGAGTCTTCCCACTGGACATTATTGTAACAAACATTTTCCCTTGATTCCCCCAATTAGTTTATTTTAGCAAGGGCTCCTTGAGATTTAAACATTATTTGATAAGGTTCCTCTGGGGTACAAAGGTTGATAAATGCCACTTCAAGCAAAACCAGCAGGTACACCTTGCAATAGGGAGCTACATTAGGCATATTTATTTTATATAAAATGGTAACTTGAAGTTCAATAGGAGTGATAACAAGCAAAGTTTGCCTTGTCTTTGCTTTGGGACTATGTTGGGCAACGTTGCCCAAAACAGCCCAACAGGGCTGGTGTGAACAAGGCCTATTTTGTACTTGTAACCATAGGGTCCTAGAAAGACCATGAAGGGCAATCTAAAATTTTATCTTCCAACAGACACCTGTTTTGAATGGAAATATCTAAGGGGAAATGTCCCTAACCTTGGGAGGTTTCTTCTAACTTCTTGTTGCGTCCCTGGAACCCTGGAACTGGAAGTGAAGGGAAATGTCCCCAATGTTACACAGGTAGCAAAAAGATAACTTGGCAGGGATTTTAACATTTTTATACTCTATCCAAAACTAAAAGTTTTGGCTTTACACTTTTAAATGAAAGCTGTGTTTGAACATTTGTTAGGTTTAATCATAACTTAACTGCTTTTAGGAGGTGCAAACTCCGGGGGCTGGAGCTTGTGAATTTTCACCCAAAAATGGGCACAGACTTGCGTTACTTATAGCTGCACTTAAACTTCTACATTAATAATACCCTCTGAACGTTTTGTACTAAGGTTATGATATATTCAAATTTCAGAATTTTGTAATTTGGCAGTTACAACATTTTATACTTTATAACATCCTGATTAGTTGAAACAATGGCTGTAACCCTATTTATTTATGTATTTGTTTATTTATTTTCCCAATACAGATAATGTGATCAAGCAGCGGAAAGAATCTCTTAAACAGGACACAGAGCTGGAGAAAGTGAAGCAGAAGAGACACCTGGACTTTCTTGACATTCTTCTGTATGCCAAGGTACCAAATCTAATCTGAAATGACCACTTGATCTACAGTAGATGGTATAATCATCATCCGTTATTCTGGCAGTACAAATTGTATCCACTTCTATGGATCATGTGTAAAATTTTATTAGATTGTCAAACTAGAGTTATAGAAAAAGAAATGTGGGTTGCCTGTTTACTTGTCATTCTGCAAATACTATTTTATATATATATATTTTTTTGCTATAACGCTAACCCTCTTGCTTCAAAGCTGACACATGAACAAGTATGCAAGGTCTGATACACATTCTTGTTCTGGGGTCAATGTCTCAGGATATCTTGAAGCCAGAGATCAACATCACAGCCAGGTAATCAGTATTTTCAGAAGAAAAAAAAACAGTTTTTCTTTAGTCCGAGGGAGCATTGTAAAAATAGTATTATCTAGCCCAGATTTGCCTTCCTTACCAGGAATTCTATGGCCTTGTGTACACTGGACATTTTTTCATTTGCTCCTAAGGGCATCTGGCATGGATTTTTTTTTTTTTCCTGCCTCTAAACACTCCTGCATGTCTATGAGACCATGCAGGAGTTTACAGGCTTAGGTGTTTAGAGGCATAAAAAAACAGAGTTAGACTTACCGGTAACTCTGTTTTCAGGAGTCTTCAAGGACGTGCTATGTCTCATGGGCTGTCCTGGAAGACGAATTGGGAAAACCCCACTGCCAAAGTGTCCAGGAGCAGCAGCGGTTTCCCTAAAAAAAAACGCTTGACGCGTGGAACGCTAGGCGTGTTTAGCACTTGAGCGTTAATTCATTTCAATGGCCAGAATATATTATTATTCTGGCCAATGAAATGAGTTAACGTCCAAACGCTTGATGCAGCTAGACACACCTAAATGCGTTAAACACTTTTACAAGCGCCAAGCATTTTTTATCCCAAAATACCACCAGGAGATAAGACGTCGAGGAGAGATGGAGAAGCGTCTAGTGTGCATGAGGCATATCCATATCCAAAAAAGGCATATCCATATGTTTTGTAAATAAAATGGCACCTTTAATAAGACCTGTTGGATTTTAATGTATAAATTTACTCACAATTTACATTAATAATTTTCTGACTTTAAAGTCAACCTTCAAGGGCAGAAATGTAGAGGATGCTTTTGCTGACCCATCTGATCATTTCTTTCATAATCCTAGGTAGACTAGGTCAAGGTTTTTGACTTGTCCTTGTTTTTTTTATTATAATATGTTGGAAGGTTTGCTAATATATGAATTGTTTTAAAACATCAGGATGAAAATGGCCAGGGTCTGTCAGATGAGGACTTACGTGCAGAGGTGGACACATTCATGTTTGAGGGACATGATACGACAGCCAGCGGGGTCTCCTGGACATTATACTGTATGGCTACACACCCTGAACACCAGGACAAATGTCGTGAGGAGATCAGAGAGCTCCTGGCAGGTCGGAACACCTTGGAATGGTGAGAACATTATTTCATTGTCCTTTAATTTTGATGACCTACCGAAAAGCTTTCTGTGCAGTAATGGCTAAGGCCAATCAAAACCCAAATAGCACTTCTAGTTGGATGCTTGAAAGTTATAATATCTCCGTTTTCTAAATTCCAGATATAAGGGGCTAGTTGGTGGTTAAACCCACAATTGTCCATGCCCAGCTTTCCTATCAATTTTGGTTTGACTGAGCCTTTAAGCGGAGGTAATGGTGAGCGGGGAGAAGGGATTGAATCTTCACCCTGCCTTAAGCCTCGTACACACGGTACGATTGTTGGTCAACCGAGCGTCTGATTTTTGTCAAAAGGGCGTGTGCCAGGATCTTGTCTTGCATACTAACGGTACACAATTGTTGTGCCACAAACACGAACGCAGTGACGTACTATGAGGAATTTCAGCTCTTGAGCGCCACCCTTGGGCCCCTTCTGCTAATTTCGCATTTCGCTGCATTGATTCCGAGCATGCGTGTTTGTACTTTCGACTTATGTGTGACGGATTTGTGTACTGACCATACGAAAATCTGACGTCAAACCATTGTCCACCAAAAATTTACTAGCAGTAAGATTTTAGGACAATAGTCTGTCAACAGACAAACCCCTGCCAACAATCGTACCTTGGCTTTGCTCATGTGAATGAGACCAGAAAAGAACTTATAGTTTGTGATCATACAGTGTCACTATTAATATTAAAATGAAACTATGGCCTCCCAGTTAAACAAAATTTGTGCTTTAACATTTACATGTGCAATTTGTTTAGTTCCAAATTCGTTTTTCGACTAGATTCTACAAATTCGTTCAGAAATATTCGAATTAACAAAAACCTGTTTAACAAATTTATTTTGGATAATTCGTAATTTCGGATAAATTTGTATTGGTTATATTCACTAACAGCCAAATTTTAAAGGAAATTCCAATACCTATAATTTAATAGTTAAATATTGTTAGTTATTTTGGATTTTCGTTCTTAAGAATTTTCTAAATTAACAAATTTTGATCATAACGAATGACCTGAAAAACGAAAAAACAAAAAAAAACAAACAAAAACGAATGAAGCGAAAACTAACACATTTTTCAGTAGTGCACTTGTCTACTGTAACACTTAATTATACAGTCAGTAATTATACATTTTTAATATTTATTTATTTTATTTTTTTTAGGCTTGTACTGTACATCACATAGTAACTACATTTGGTACTTGTCCAAACCAGTCTTTTTCAACCAGGCACCCTGGGATACCTTAGTTCTTTAGGTGTGCCTTGGCAAAATGCCTAAAAAATTGCCCGAAATTACCCCAAAATTGTCAGCAAGCCAGCAAATGCATCAGCCCCACCTTTTTGTTACACAAGCCACAGGGTTTTTTGTGCAGCATTGCAATCTTGGGCACTGTGAGGGCCAGTCATTGGCATTCTAACAACCAATGATGTAAGTGGTTGATAAGGAGGGTGTCGGGCTCCTGCATCCTTGTTTGCCCCTCTCCATTAGCACTGGGGTTACTTTACCTGCATGAGGGAGAAGAAGAACGTTGGAATACTTGCCAGTAGCAGTAATATACCAGGTGTATTAGCTTTGTAAGAATAAATACCCTGTAATGTTAAGTGCCTTTACATTTTGGGGATGTTGCTGCATTATGTAGAACTATTTGTTTAGTTCTTTACATTTTAAAATATGTCGCCTCAAGCTTGTGTGGAATTTTAAAGGATGGCTTGACTGAAAAAAGGTTGAGGTTCCTTTATGCTTGCCTTACCAAACTCTTCAGACTTGGAATGTAACGTGTAGAGTTCTCTTACCTTTGGATGTTCTCCAGACAAGAACAGTTCTCAATGATGCAACGTCGTCATGTCCACACTGCTTTCTGCATCACTCTATATTGATCGCAATCTACCTGGTAATTGCGGTCATGTCACTGTTGGATTGCGGCCAGATGACCGCTAGATTGCATCCCTGGTTTGCCGGCCCCTGGTCTAAACTGCTTCTCACAAAGGCAGAGAGGCACAGAGAAGCAACACACCTAGCATACAGCGCTGATCCCCACACCCCTTCTCAAGTCCATCACAGGGGATGAACAAGTAAGGGGGGGTGATGGGGATCAGTGCACCAGAGGAGCAAATAGCAGAGCGTAGCCAGCATTTCACTGTTCTACCAGTGCGCAAATTTTCTGCCTTGCTGTGACCACTGTACACGCAAATTTCTGCCATGATGCTCCCATCCATTGCCTCACTGCTTATTGACCGTTCCCTGCTTACTGACCATCCTCTGCTTACTAACCATCCACTGCCCCATGCGTACTGACCATCCAACGCTTATTAACCATCTACTGCCCCACTGCTTATGGACCATTCACTGCCCTAGTGCTTACTCACTGACCACTGCCCTACTGACTCTGTCAACAAACCTTACTGAGACACCGTCTACACTTCATCCACTGCCACTGATACTGTCCACTGTTCTACCGAAATTGTCCACTGCTGTAATGACATAATGCCAAGTTTCTCACTGAAGCAACATTATAAGGTAGGCTAAGTTTCTATCTTTACGGGGACATTTTTTTTTCTTATTTATTAAAAATTTTTCCTCGTGTCATCCTTCCTATTTATTGGGGGCTTGCTAGTTTAATTTCTAGTTTTTTTTCTAAAAACAAAACAAAAAATAATATATAAAAAAGCTCCAAAACCCAGTGATCTTTGATCTCTTCCATGTTGTTCAGGTAGATCTCCAACTCTCAAATGCTGCCTATCCCTACACTATATGAATTCAGAGAAATTTGGTGATGCTCCCTCAGTGGGAGAGTCTGTGATGTACTTGTACCCACCAGATGTCCTTAATCTTCTGGGCATTATTCAACTTAGAAGACCGAGGACATCTAGTCACACAAAAGAACTACTGCAGAAGACGAGAGTAAGAATTGAATATAGTCTTGGAGACTATTATAAAAATAAATACTGTATTTATCGGCGTATAACATGCACCCCAAGTTTAGGAGGGAATTTTAAGGAAAAAAGCTTTTAGGAGGGAAGTTTAAGGGAAAAAACTTACATTTAAATGCCCATCAATGCAGCCTTGTCAGTGTCCATCTGCAGCCTTGTCCATTATTGCAGCCTTGTCAGTGTCCTGTCAGTGTCCATCATTGCATCCTTGTCAGTGTCAATTGCAGCCTTGCCCCTGTGCATTTGCAGACAGTCTGTACTGTCAGTACCTTGCCATTTAAAAATGGCGCCGCCGAGATACAGAGACGGATGTCCTGTATATCTCGGCGGCTCTCGGCTGTTCTTGGCGGCTTTTGGCGGCCCGCGCGGGACTGCGAGAGCGGCCGAGAGGCTCACAATCGGCGAGGGATCGGCGTATAACACGCACCCACGATTTTCCCCTGATTTTAAGATTTTGGGCTTTAAATATTAACATATATTTCATTTTGTGTGTGATCAGGGATGATTTGGGTAAGATGCCGTACACCACCATGTGTATTAAAGAGAGCATGCGCCTGTATCCACCAGTACCAGGAGTGGCCCGTCAACTTACCTCACCCGTCACCTTCCCTGATGGACGGAGTCTCCCAAAAGGTCAGTCGTCACAAATGCATTGTATACTGAGATTGTGTGTTCTGTGTCTTTAAAGCCCAACTATTGTTTGTTTTTTAAAGTATACTTCTGTGAAATTGCACGTCTAATATTACCATTGCCATATTTCTCCAAATACATAATTGGGGTCTCCTCACATTTACAAAATGTTTACCCATGGTGCACTCCAAGAATTTGGTTGCCACTGAGTTATGTCTTAATCATGCTAGTTAACAAATTACAATAGAACAGTTTAATATGTTAACATGACATGCAGATCATTTCAACTAACTGCTTTTAGTATGATGTCCACATGCCACACTGAATGTGCCCAAACATGCCACATTAACATTCAGACTATGCCTGCTGAATGCACCTAGGTCAGTGTTTTATTAGCCTTTTTTAGGTCATGGTATGCTTTAAAAATACACAAAATCTCGAGGCACGCCGGTCTATAATGTAAAAAATGTATGCGTTACCAATAATGGGAAACCTAAGCCTGGGACGATGCACACAACCACCTTTATGAAATTTAACATCATATCAAAAGCCCCCCTTCACATAAGAGGTCCCTCCATCACTTTAGTCCCCCCCCCACCCTTCACATCAAAAGTCCACTCATCACATCAAAGTCCATCCCCCATCATGTCAGAGTTCCCCTTCCTAACATCAGGGTCCCCCTTCTCATCAGAGTCATCTATTCCCATAAGAGTCCCCCCCCCCCCCCAATCACATCAGATGTATTCTCATAACATCTGGGTATCCCTTTCACAATGTCCCCCTTTACATCAGAGTTTCTCTTTACAAAGACTCCTCATCATAATAGAGTACCCCCACCACATTAGAGTAGTCCCTTTACTTAGTCCCTCTTATCACATTAGCAGCTCCTCTTCCCATCAGGGTCCCCCATCAGATCAGAACCCCCCCCCCCCCCCCATTTAGAGTTCCCTCATCACACTGGAGGTTCCCCCTTCAGAGTTCTCTCATCACATAGGAGTCCTCCCAGTACATAAGAGTCCCTCATCACATCAGTAGCCCCCTCTTCCCATAGGAGGCTCCATGTCACATCAGTTACCCTTTCACATCAGAGTCTATCCATTACAGAATCCTCTCATCACATCAGAAGCCAGCCCTTTCCATTAGAGTCCCCCCCATAAATATGAGAGCCCCCTCCTCACATCAGAGTTCCAATATCAGAGAAGCTGGCCCTTCCCATTAGAGTCCCCCATAAATAGGAGAGCCCCCTCCTCACATCAGAGTTCCCCTATCAGAGAGTCCTCTCTTGCCATCAGAACCTTACTCCAGCAGAGGGCAGGAGGCAGAGCAGGTCTGGACAGAGGTACATGTCACCTGCCCTGGATCAGCTTCATGTGATGCCACGGCGAGACCCTATATGGTTGATTAACTAAAACTGGAGAGTGCAAAATTTGGTGCAGCTCTGCACAAAAACCAATCAGCTTTCAATTTTTTTTTCCCTTTTGTCAAAGCTTAATTGAACAAGCCGAAGTTAGAAGCTGATTGGCTACCATACAGAGCTGCGCCAGATTTTGCACTCTCCAGTTTTAGTAACTCATCCCCAATGCGCGTTTTTTTTTTTTTTTTTTGTGCTGGCGGCTGGCCTGCCCACACCATGGCAATGCATGACACTGATCAAGGGCAAACTACATGCCGCAGATTTGGGATTCTTCACTTTTCATGCTGTGTTGACAGGGTGTCTTTTAAATACAATTTAAGTTGTACTTTGTGCACATATGGACCATCAACTTTTTACACTCCTTGAAAAACAAATATTTAATTATACCATTTTAATCTCCCAAATCTGAGATTTACAATGTATAAAGCTTTGTTCTCTTTTATCTGGCAGATTCTATTGTTTTTCTGAGTATATTTCTCATGAATAGATGCCCCAGTGTCTGGGATGATCCAGAGGTAAGGTTGGTCTACTTTAAAAATGTATGTGTATAATAACATGTAATGGGTTGTTATTTCCCTTTTCTTATTATTTTATCTGGTGATATCTACAGTCATTTAGTAAAAGCTCTGTGCAAAAATCACATCCCTCTTAAACAAGTTTAGCCTTCATTTAATGAAATACACCAACTTTTACATCATTTTCTGTGTACAGCAGTTCGTGAGCCATGGTGTGTTCTTAACCACTTGCCGCACACTGATATACGTCGGCACAATGGCAGCGGTGGTACCTGTACGTCCCCTTTGCGGGGCTAGTGGGCACACCCGCCGCATACAGCGTCACCGTGCCCGTGGGTCCCGCAGACTTGATGTCCGCCAGTGTCCCGCGATCGTGTCACGGAGCGGCAGAATGGGGAGATGACTATGTAAACAAGGAATTTCCCCGTTCTGCCTAGTGACATGAGAGGGATCTACTGCTCCCTGTCATCGGGAGCAGTGATCGCTCTCATGTTAGTGGTAGCCCATCCCCCTCACAGTTAGAATCACTCCCTAGGACACTTAACCCCTTGATCGCCCCCTAGTGTTTAACTCCTTCCCTGCCAGTGTCATTTACACCTTAATTTTTATAGAACTGATCGCTGTATAAATGACAATGGTCCCAAAATAGTGTCAAAAGTGTCCGATGTGTCCGCCATAATGTCGCAGTCACAATAAAAATCACAGATCGCTGCCATTGCTAATAAAAAAAAAAATTAATAAAAGTGGAACTAAACTGTATCTGAGCACCACAAACTGAAAACGCTATTTAACTCCTTTTTAACACTCAAACTAAACTCACCCATCCATCCATGTCTCCAAGCTTCATTTTGTTGAGAAATCAATTTGAAATCAGCATTCTAGCTGCGTCTATTTTGAGTAAGGGCAGACGATTCATGTAGCATTTTCTTCCTGGAACCCATCCACCCTTAGCTCAGGCATGCAGACAGGAGTGGGTGCTTATCTGAGAAAGCCCCTTCTCCCCTTTCAGATGGGGAGGGGAAAAAAATCCCAAGAAGACTTCTGGGATGTATGACATTATTTTGGCCTAGACCAGAAACCAGGATGGCAGCATAGGGATTAAAAATAGTTAAAGTGGTATTAAAGCCAACAGCAAATACGGTATTTATTATATTGCAGCTTGCCAATTCTTAGATGTGATGGCTGCATTTGTTTTATCCTTTTAGGCTTTGTCTCTTCTCTTTTCATCAGGTGATCCAACCAGTAAGTCTGTTTTTCAAAAGAGCAAGCTCTCTTGTAGATGTATCGGTTTACAGGGATGAGACAAACCATTTAAAACTGGCAAGAGTGCATACAGTTAGCTGTGATTTTATTTACGTAAAACCTTTTATCCCAAAAAGGGAACAAAAAGTTTTCTGTAACTGTTTGTAAAGTGTTAGCTGGAGTTTGGCTTCAGTTTGTTAGCATATCTAAATCTACTGTTACATTACTCCCCAAGACTGACAATGCTGCTGTCCAAATAGGAAACCTTAAAGCGGACCTTCAGTCATTTTTTTTTCAACTTTCCATCTATTAAATCTTCTGCCCTTGTTTTTTTTTTTTAACTTTGGATAGTAAAACATTTTTTTCTGCCAGTAAATACCTTATAGAGCCCACTTCCTGTTTCTTGTCTGGTCATTAGCCTAGGCTTATGACATCATGCACAGCTCTCTCTCTCTTCTGAGAGTTTGTCAGGAATGGAGGGGTGATGAGTCATATGAGGGCCAATGAGAGCTGAAGGGCTGGAGGTGTGCCTCCTGTGTAATTCCAGGAAGTGTACAGGTAGCAGCTTCAGCTGCCCACAGTTAAAATGGATGCAGCCAGACTCAGTGGAGGGAAATTTCTGCAGCATATTTGGCAAGTACAGAATAACAGTATATATAGAATAATATGCAAAGTGGTTGGAGGGAAGCTTCAGAATGGCAAAGATGTTTTTATTACAAATTATGTGAGCAGACTGCAGTTGCTCTTTCATTTTTAGAGTTGTCAAGAGTGGGGAAATGTTAAAACGGGGACAAATGTTCTGGTGACACTTGGCTAAGATGGAAATTCCTCTCTTTTAGCCTGAGTTCACACATATGCGAATATAGACTTCGTGTATGATTCACACCCGCACTGCGGTTAGGGTTGCCACTTGTCCGGGATTTGAATCAAGTGTCTGGGTTTCAGTCTCTATTAAGACAGGAATGTGGCTCGGAACAGGGTTTGACAGGAGGGTGAGGGGGCACCATGTGCCCAGCATTATTATTCTCTTTGGAGTACCCAATAGTGTCCGTGGTCTGTTACAATCCTACAGTGTATACTAAAACCAAAAATTTTTACTGTGCGTCACTAAAGTGTTTGGGTTTGGCTTAAAGAAAAAGTGGCAACCCTAACTGCGGTGCTGACCACATGCAACGTCTGTGCAATGCGAGTTCAGCCGTACAGTTGGTATGGCTGAACTCGCATTGGATTCGCACTAAAAAAGGTGCAGGGACACTTTTTTTTTTTTTCCACACTGGAATCAGATCGCATGGGTGTTCTCACCCATGCAATATGATCCCTATCCGAATCCACAGTTCGCACTGCGATCTGAGAACCGATCTGGGGGTGTCATTAACATTGTATTGACACTCTCAGCGGTTCGCAGACAGCAGTGTGAACAGCCTGCGAGGGAGAAGCGGCGCTCGAATCGCACTGGTTCCCACATTGCTATAGTGTGAACCCAGGCTGAAGAAATTTCCTCTCACTTGGGCTCCATTCACATTTGAGGTTGCGGGATCTTGGGCAGAATCGGTGTGATTCTGCTTGCGATCTCAAAACGCATTACAACTGCGAAATGCAGGCACAGGTGGCATTATTTTAAAAAATGGGGTTTTAGCTGTGGTCCCGTAGACTTTTTATTAGGTCGTGTGTTTTTGCTGCAGTTTCTGAAAGTGCACCAAAAATGCAGCATGTAGGACTTTTGGTGCACTTTCAGAAAATGCAGAAAAAATGCACAACCTAATAGAAAGTGTATGGGACCACGGCTTAAACTGCGGGTAAAGTGCATGAAAATTGTAGCCACACTGGTGCTGCCGCCAGACCAAAGCACACTAGTGTAATATTGGAACATTGGTAGACCGGTTCCACATGGATTATTCGTGCTTGTTCACAACACAACATAGATGAGTTGAATCTCAGACGGTTTAGCAGATTTGGTCCATCTATGTGCAGGCTGGTTGTACTGAAGAAGAGCCATTGATTGCCTGTCGGATTTGTTTAATGCCATCACTGCCGGCAGGAGCAATTCCACCATCAACACTGACCTCTGGTTGCAGGAAAGAAAATTACATCATACATGGCTTGGTTTACTATTGACTAAAAAAAATGGATTTCCTATCATTTTCTGTTTTGGTGGTAATGGTCACCAAGACCAATAGAGATCTCTCCCAGTGAGAACATAGACGCCAATAAAAACTTAGCAGGGTTTTAATCCTTTAATGTTCCTTCCAAAACAAAAAAGGTTTTGGGCTATACATACACTTTAATGGTAATAAAGCTGATATTTTATACTGCATAGGCGGTCTTAACATATAGCTAACTAGTGTTCTGTTATTTGTTGTTCTTGTCCTATTGGTATGTCATGTTTTTAGTGATTATATTTAAAATGGTACATACATTGTGATCGCTTTTTATTTATTTATTTCCTTTTCAGGTTTTTGATCCTTTAAGATTTTCACCAGAGAATTCCACCGGCCGACATTCATATGCCTTTGTACCTTTCTCAGCTGGATCAAGGTATACGTCTTAGCCTGATTTTACAGTGTGGGAGATTTTACCAAGGTTTATATGTCAACATCCCTTTAGGGCAGTGACGATGCGTGCATTAAGGGCATTGCATGAATCTATCCATGGGCGCTGTAGCCACCCCCTATTCAGGCGTCCGGCCCCTTTTCAGACACCAGGCGCCTGAATAACAGCGGCGGGGGGTGTTTTTGAAGCTATAGGCTCTAATAGGATTCAAAAAAGGTGAACTGAGAGCACAAAACATTGTACTCGCAGTCCACCCAGGTGTGTTAGCAAAGCAAATTAATACAGAACACCTCTCAGCCAATCAGGAGGCACAGATTTAATACCGGCCACCTGATTGGATGAAGGCAGAGGCAATCCCATTGGCCGCCTAACAGGGAGAAGACGCGCACGGAAGACACAGGAGCCATCGCTGTGCTACCTGTCCCACAGCTGCCCGGCAGACAGCAGGCCGGCGGGGGTCACAGTGGCTGCATATAATGCACACCGAGGCTGCAATTGATGGGCCCAGTTGGCTGAATTTGCTGGGCATAGTGTCTGCATATTATGGGCACCGAGGCTGCAATTGATGGGCACAGTTGGCTGCATTTGCTGGGCACGTGGCTGCATATTATGGGCACAGAGGCTGCAATTGATGGCTGCATATTATGGGCACAGTTGGCTTCATTTGATGAGCACAGAGGCTGCATATGATGGGCACAGTTGGCTGCATATGATGGGCAAAGTGGCTGCATATGATGGGCACAGTGGCTGCAATTGATGTTTTTGTTTCAGTATTTTTCAGAATTTTTCAGTTCGTTTGCGCCCCCCCCCCCCCCCCCCCCCAAAAAAAAAAAAAAAATTTTTGAGCACCAGCCGCCACTGCTTTAGGGTAAGGCCGGCCATAGACTATTGGAATCATGTATGTTCTGTTATAGCCGCTAGCAATAATTCCCGTATTCTCCTGGCGGTAGGACGGCTTCCTCGCAGGGAGAACACAATGGCGGTAGAGATTCACCTGTCAGCGCTGTCCGTGGTTGCAGGAAAGAAGATCGCTTCATCTGGGCTGGCCTAAGCGACCCTTTAGATTAGATAACAATAAGCTCATCACAGCATGTTACTGACAGACGACACACACCCCAGAGGGTCTGTTTATAAATGTTTTCACATAGGATTCATGCAATTTTCACCCAGGAATAACGATTTAGAAAGATGCGTGAATCTGGGGGAAAAGCTACATAAAAATATTAAGTAGACGCAGTATTGTATCAAGTATGACGAGATCCGACACAATTTAATAACTTAAATAACTTACCTTTTTTTTTTTTTACAAATGAGCCACATAGACCACCATAGTGGTGGACATATACATTGTAAAGAAAAACAGATTGGATACTTATAAAATGCTATATACATAGTATCCAAATGCCACTTCTTCTTGATGTTTGCATGCCAGTTTTCAGCATTGTTTTTATCTCTTGGTACTTACTGCCATGTGTGATAGTCTTGTCCCAGTGGTTTCAACTGCCTCAAATGTACCTTACTTAGCGTGAATGTGTCTGCCCATGTGCCATCAGAAAGGTTTCATATTTTATCCCTTTACAGTGCAAACATTCATCATTTGTAGTCCTAGGTTCCTCCTCCTTTGTACCACTGAGCCCTACTGTTTTTTGGAGCTTCTGTGAATCGGTGAAGGTAGAAGAGGTGTTTCTAAGCCCCGACACCCAGTGAACATTCCTCCAGATCTTTTACTTAAGGTCTCTTTTGTAATAATATTTTGCTAGCTACGATCTCAAGTAACCATAGGATATGCTGAACTTGGGTTGTATAAGGGTATGGAATCCTGTATATTAATTCTCAATACCTTATGTAGCCCTAACCCCAAAGGAGCCACTTGGTAATTTGGGTTTTCTGTTCTACGCCTTGACTCCAAGAACAACCTCAGCCCCTCTGACACAGCTGGTTGAATAAAAATCACTGCAAGAACCTATAAGAACACAAGTATAGATTCCTTTAATGTTGAGGCCCAATTGTGCCATCAGTGTACATGAAAATGGTCCCAGTCGAGCTTGCAGGCAGCAATAAAGCTACTAATACTAGATAACTATATGGTAAGTTCCTAAAGGGCTCAGTCTCTCTAGGAGTGATTTTTAGTAAATCCCCACAGCAGCAGCTCACCAGTCCCAGCAATATTGCAGCTCACCATCCGGTCACACACAGTGATCAGTCCACTCTCTGCCCTGCACCCAGGTGACTCTGGCTGTTGGCACTCCCGAACTCCACACTCCAGATCCTGCTCTGGCCATCAACATGCAGCAGCGATGGTGCACCCCTAACAGTGATGTGCAATCTCCAGTTTCTTGCACACCAAAAAAAAACTATTCTGCCAATGGTCTATAGTACGTGAACTTCCTGAACCTCAATTCCCACATTTCATTGTGGCCAACAGAAAGGTCACTTGAATACTTTAGACTTGTCTGCTCCTGTGATGGACCACCTGGCACCCCACCTGGGTGCCTCTGCCAAATGGTGCCTCCTGCCTTCCAAACCTTTCCAACACAGTGATGGCTAATACCAGCCCTTTACCCCGAACATCGTACACTGACAAGATTTTTTTTTAAACTCAGACACATGCTTTATATCCCTAAAAGGGCCTTACCCTCTTGGGAATATTAGCATGACAATGCAAACTTCAAACAGCAATCCAGTTAGCAGCTAACAGTGATCCAATTAACAGTAAGCTAATCAACCAAGCACCAAGACAATGCTTTGATTAGTCAGGCAGCCAAGCTCAGACAGCCCGGAAACAAGATACAAAAAATACATTACACATGCTGTCTTTCAGGTGTTTGGCTTTCACTTGTGTAATCTTTCCACTAGAAAAGACCCCATAAAGACAAAACTCATACAATGTTCCAGCAGTCTGAAAAAGTGGAATTAATGTGTCTTCACAGATTTCTTGAGGGGGATTTTTGATTAAATATTTCTGTCCCAAGTGGAGGAACTTCTCCAACCCAGTCTGCAGGAGGGCCACCATATTTCCTTTGTAAACCCTAAAAATAACTCCACACACAGCCATTAATGTCTAAACCGCTGGCAACAAAAGTGAGTACACCCCTAAGTGAAAATGTCCAAATTGGGCCCAAAGTGTCAATATTTTGTGTGGCCTCCATTATTTTCCAGCACTGCCTTAACCCTCGTGGGCATGTAGTTCACCTGATGACATCACGGAGCTGGTGGATGTTGGAGACCTTGCTCTGCTGTTCCTTCCATTTTGAGGATGCTTCACAGATGCTTAATAGGGTTTAGGTCTGGAGACATGCTTGGCCAGTCCATCACCTTTACTCTCAGCTTCTTTAGCAAGGCAGTGGTCATCTTGGAGGTGTGTTTGGGGTCGTTATGTTGGAATACTGCCCTGTGGCCCAGTCTCCAAAGGGAGGAGATCAATCTCTGCTTCAGCATGTCACAATAAATGTTGGCATTCATGGTTCCCTCAATGAACTCTAGATCCCCACCACCATGTTTGACTGTAGGTAAGACACATTTGTCTTTGTACTACTCACCTGGTTGCCACCACACACACTTGACACCATCTGAACCAAATATGTTTATCTTGGTCTCCTCAGACCACAGGACATGGTTCCAGTAATCCATGCTCTTAGCCTGCTTGTCTTCAGCAAATTGTTTTGCAGGCTTTCTTGTGCATCATCTTTGGAAGAGGATTCCTCCTGGAACGACAGCCATGCAGACCAATTTGATGCAGCGTGTGGCGTATGGTCTTAGCACTGACAAGCTGACCCCTCACCCCTTCAACCTCTGCAGCAATGCTGGCAGCACTCATATGTCTATTTCCTAAAGACAACCTCTGGATATGACGCTGAACACGTGCACTCAACTTCTTTGGTCGACCATGGCGAGGCCTGCTCTGAGTGGAACCTGTACTGTTAAATACAGGGTCTTGACAATCTTCTTATAGCCTATGCAATATTTATGTAGAGCAACATTTCTTTTTTTCGGATCCTCAGAGTTCTTTGCCCTGAGGTGCCATGTTGAATTTCCAGTGACCAGCATGAGAGAGTGAGAGTGATGACACCAAATTTAACACACCTGCTCTCTATTCATACCTGAGACCTTGTAACACTAACGAGTCACATGACATCAGGGAGAGAACATTTGGCTAATTGGGCCCAATTTGGACATTTTCCCTTAGGGGTATACTCATTTTTGTTGCCAGCAGTTTAGACATTAATGGCTGTGTGTTGAGTTATTTTGAGGGGACAGCACATTTACACTTATACAAGCTGTACACTCACTACTTTACATTGTAGCAAAGTGTAATCTCTTCCGTGTTGTCACATAAAAAGATATAATAAGATATTTACAAAAATGTGAGGGGTGTAATCACTTTTGTGAGATACTGTATGTAAGTCTACTCTACTGGGTTCCATTTATAGATGATTAATAAATTGCTGTTGTATACTCTTCTCTTCAGAAACTGCATCGGACAGAACTTTGCCATGAATGAGATGAAAGTCGCCCTCGCACTGACGTTACAGAGATTTAAACTGAGCCCAGACCCAGAGAAAGTGCCAAAGAAAATTCCTCAGCTCGTTCTACGATCTGTAAATGGTGTCCACGTATATCTGAAGAAAATAAATATGTAAATATAATAAAATAAATATCTGGCTTTGTTCTTATGACAAAACAATTAAGTGATAAATGTGTGAGAATTTCTTGTTATTGTTAATCTCCTTTCTGACTGACGGAATTATTAATTGCAATCTAACTTCATTCAAAAGCTGTACTTGGATTTTCTGGGGGAGGATTAGAACCTCTTTGTGGTTTTTATTTCTGGAGAAATTTACTCTCATTTTTTGGATGCTGGAATCTCATTGAAAGGGCAGAATGATGTGTTCAGCAGAGGGGTGTGTACTTGGATCTTCTGAAGGAAGGGCGGCAGCACATCATATAAACCCACTGCTTTGCCAAGTCCCTACCAAATCTGGTTTCTAACCTACCCTTCCATCTCCCCCTATGTCAGGCTTACATAATGGCTCCCCCAAAACATATAAACAAACCGAGGGGGGAGGTCAGAGAGGGCCCCTTTACTTCCCCCCTCCTCCTTCCCCGCTCCCTTCTTCTTCTTTTCTCTCTCCCGCCACCCATCTCCCTATTTCTCCCCACCTCCTCCCCCGCTCTCTTGATTATCCCACCTTCCACTTTTCCTTATCCCTCCACCTATGAGATACATGGCCCAGTTGCCTATCTCCCACACATGCTCACTCACCCCGTTACATTCTTTACCATTTTCGACTACAATGGAGCTTACACCGAGCTCATTACAAACACCCCACATTTGTCACCTCTCCTCCTGGCAGAGGGGCAGATACCAGGCCTAAAAAGGATACCTAATAAACCCATCCTTTTCTTTAAAACGCAAATAGTTCCAGGTACCTCCTGACCATATGGTCTTCGTCCTGTTAGGGACTAGATTCCCAAGACATACAAGTATTACTTGAAGCACAAAATGGGCACAGATACATCATATTTAGGAATATTTCAACTGAATTGCCTAAGTCTCTTAAGTTACGGTATATTGGTGCCGCATGTATTCTCATTGTTTATTTGTCTATGAAGCGTTCTGTAAATGTTATTTGTGCATATAAATAAAAGATATTGTTGGAAAAAAAATCCACTGCTTTTTTTCAGCCAGAATTTGGTGAAACTCCATCCACCTCCGGGTTTCGCTCTCCACCCCCTGCTCACCACTGTCACTTGTAAACACAGAAGCCAGGCTTACCTCTCCTGGCAGCTCAACAGATCCCTCCCTGTCCTGCACTCACAGCAGGTACATGGGAGTTACAGGTATTAGTGCAGTGGGGTCATGGGTGGTAGAGGAAATCACCTGGTAGGCTGCACCCTCTGGGCTCGCCAACTGTTCCCAGGGTGCACGGATGACAACTCCCATGGATGATCTGGTGTTTTTTTTTAAAAAGGTAAGATGCGTAAAACATTTGAAGAAATGGTAGGGGGAAATTGAACACAGTGGAGTGGGGTGTGTGCAGAGGTGGGTGATGAGGGGAGATGAGGGCAGTGAAGGAGGGAGTGTGTGCAAAGGTGGGGGATGGGGGGGGTAATAGGCCAGAGGTCAGAGCTGAGAAGGGGTTAAAATGGGACATGGATGGGGGGACGTAGAGGTAAGGACTGAAACAGCTGCACTCTGTAGGTAGCACACCCCTAAACACTGCACTCTATACATAGAAAACTCCAGAACTCTGCACTCTTTGTGTAGCACACCCCAGAACCCTGCACTCTTTGTGTAGCGCACCCCAGAACCCTGTACTCTGTCTATAGCACACTCCTAGACACTGGAGTCTGTATGTAGTACACTCCTGAACTCTGCACTCTATATGTTATGCACTCCTGGTATTAAATGCCCCTTTAAGACCCTCCCACTGCAATTTGATCACACTCACCATTTGATGCAGTTTGCCAGGAAGGAGGGGCGTGTGGTTGAGTTTCTGCACCTTTTCTCTAAGGAAAAAGCCCTGTATAAACCATAGATCACTATAGGAACCTAGTGCCACCTTGAGCATGCCCAGGTCCTGGCCTGTGTGTTCTATCCAGAAATCCATCCTTGAATGAACCCAGGAATCAGGAAGACAAGTTTGCATAACATACACATAACACAAGGACACACAAAGGTCCCTACATCCCTCCCAAGTAGACCTACGGCTCTCTCTCTGTCACATTTATTGAGTGTGGAAAACATCCAATATCTCACATGTTTGTAAATATTTTATTATATCTTTTCACGTGACAACACTGAAGAAATGACACTTTGCTACAATGTAAAGTAGTGAGTGTACAGCTTGTATAACTGTGTAAATTTGTTGTCCCCTCAAAATAACTCAACACACAGCCATTAATGTCTAAATCGCTGGCAAAAAAAGTGAGTACACCCCTAAGGGAAAATGTCCAAATTGGGCCCAAAGTGTCAATATTTTGTGTGGCCACCATTATTTTCCAGCACTGCCTTAACCCTCTTGGGCGTGGAGTTCACCAGAGATTCACAGGTTGCCACTGGAGTTCTCTTTCATTCCTCCATGGGAGCTGGTTAATGTTAGAGACCTTGCGCTCCTCCACCCTCCGTTTGAGGATGCCCCACAGATGCTCAATAGTGTTTAGGTCTGGAGACATGCTTGGCCAGTCCACCCCCTTTACCCTCAGCTTCTTTAGCAAGGCAGTGGTCATCTTGGAGGTGTGTTTGGGGTCATTATCATGTTGGAATACTGCCCTGTGGCCCAGTCTCTGAAGGGAGGGGATCATGCTCTGCTTTAGTATGTCACAGTACATAGAATAATAGAAAGAATATTCCCACGCTACCCGGACCAAAAACAATAGTAACACACTAGTTGCAGCATACACTGGGTTGGTCAAACCATAAGCCAAAATAGGAATGTAAGTAAAATCAATAGATGGTGCTGCTCTCTAAGAGGTGAATTTACAGTAAAAATGCTAAAAGACTAAATATGTAACTCCAGTGCAATGTACAAAAGTGATAATGCCAACACATAAAGATATTATAAACAATATAAAGTGCTAGGTGCTAACAAGATAAATCTAAACTCCAATAAACAAATAATGTAAGAAAAAATAAACGAGTGAATAATATACTATAATGGATACATAGAAATAAAGTGCTGGTGCTAAAAGTCAAATCCAGATACACACAAAGTCCCCAGGTGTGTAGTAAGTGAAAAAACGTAGGGCGCTACTCCAACTGGCACTTGCCCATTCCTAATCAGTGCGACGCCACATTTGCGGCACTGCTCCCTATTTTGTAGATGCTATAACGTTTGCGCAAACAAATCAATATACGCTTATTGCGATTTTTATTACCAAAAATATGTAGAAGAATATATATCGGCCTAAACTGAGAAAAAATGTGCTTTTTTCTTTTAAAAAAAATGGGGATATTATAGCAAAAAGTACAAAATATTGTGTTTTTTTTTTTTTTCAAAATTGTCGCTCCTTTTTTTGTTTATAGTGGAAAAAATAAAAACCGCAGAGATGATAAAATACCACCAAAAGAAAGCTCTATTTGTGGGAAAAAAAGGACATCAATTTTGTTTGAGTACAGCATCGCACAACCGCGCAATTGTCAGTTAAAGCGACACAGTGCCGAATCGCAAAAATGGCCTGGTCATTCAGAAGCCAAATCTTCTGGGGCTGAAGTGGTTAAAGTTCATGTGCGTGTAAAGGCAGGCAACATTTTTGAATTCAAATAGTTTTCCAGTTTCCAAAGACAATAAAAGAGAATAGAATAGAAAATAAAGGAATAGAATAGAAAAAAAATAGACTAGAAAAGAATATAACAGAAAAAAAAAGAATAGAACAGAACAAAATAGAATAGAAAATAAAAGATCAGAATGGACTAGAATATAATAGGAACAAATAGAATAGAATAAAAAAATAGAACATAATCATCTTCTGAAATTTGAATTTCAAATAGAATATATTTGTGTTGTTTTTTTGCTATACTACTATTTTCTATTCTAATCTATTCTATTCTATTCTATTCTATTCAAATTTGAATTGATTCTAATCGAATTTTGGGAAATGGTTATATTCTTTCTATTCTATTGTTTTTTTTAATTCTATTCTTTTCCATTCTATCTTTTTTTCTATTCTATTCTATTATTTTATATTCTATTCCTTTATTTTCTTTTCTATTCTCTTTGGAAATTGGAAAACTATTCACAATTGATTCGAAAACTTTTATAATTGATTAAAAAAAAAATTTGAATTGATTTGAAAACAAAATTCCGTAAATTAATTAAACAAATGAAACAAATTTAACTAAACTAATTTAAGTAAATAACGAATCGAAACAAATGTTTTCGTTCTGCACATGTCTACCTGCAACTGCAGCACCCCCTTGTCTCCACCCCCACTTCGTCTCAGCACCCTGCGGCAGGGAGGATGACAGAACTCCTCCACCAGATTCTGCGCCCGTGAAGAGGCTCGCCTCTGACCCCCCCATCTCAGCAGTCGTCAGCAAAGAGGACAGAACTCCTCCTACAGATCCTGTGCTTCTCTGTGCAACCACAGCAGCCCCTCCTCTCTGCATCCCTTGGTCCCATCACTTGACAGACTCTGGCAGCTGACTCCAGCCATCCTCTGTTTATCCTCCAGACCCTGCACTTTCTGCTTCCCAGGTCCACCCCCAGCTTCTTCTCGGCAGCAGCACAAGGTAAGGGGGGTGCACTGTAATGCAAGGCAGGGTGGGGCACTCTTGACTTGTGATGGTGGGGGGCACTTTGAGGGCAACTATAATGCTGATGCAAGCCACCATGAAACAGAGTTTGACACCCCAGGTTTAGTTAGACTGATGAATCTAGTAGGGCTGGGGAAAAAATCAATTTAAATCTTGAATCGAGTTGAGAGGTCAAATCGATTCAAAGATTAAGCAAATCGATTTTTTTAGACTTTTTTTTTTTCTTTCACCAGGACCGTGCTGGTCCTGAGAAGCTGCGGGCAGGAGTTTTTAGGCGAGGCTGCAGCTTCGGCCTAGTCCGCGAGGCCGGACGCCACGGACTAGGCCGAAGCCACGGCCTCGCCTAAAATCTCCTGCCCACAGCTCCTCAGGACCGGTGCGGTATCCAAAAAAAAAAAACTCGACTCGAATCGTGAATCGAGTTTTTTTTTTTTTTTTTTTTTAAATCGCAGATTTATTTTTTTTGAGAAAATTGCCCAGCTCTAGTATCTAGCAATATTGTACCTAGACCAATGAAGATGTGTTTTCTCAACACCATCACATATCCTCCTTTGTCTATAATATTGAAAATATTTATCAGGGTAGGTGCCATCAGATGACAGGACCACTACCTTGGGGAAGGGGGGAGAAGGAGGACTATGAAAGGGTTAAGGAGGTATATGAGAAAGTGAAATATAGAAGAATATAGAGTAGACATACAGTAGGTAATGATTTTAGGGGAAGATGAGGTGAGCTGGAGAGAGGTACTGAGGGAAGGTAACAAAAAAAAAAAAAAAAAGGAGGGGATAATGTAGTCTGTAAATGAAAATAAAAATGGTAGTGTGACAAATCTTGCCCTATCAACTGAAGTATTTAGACGCTATATGAAGAAAATGGGGTGGAGGAATGTTGAGTCCAAGTAAAGGGCAATCTGGTGTGAATGGCCACTTAGTATGTAGCATCAAAAGGGGATTAAAGCTATCCTAAAGCAAAATGTTTACATTGATCTATACAATTCCACTACAATAAAGTGGTTCTAAAAGGTAACACATTTTTATGTTAATGTGTTCCCTACATTAACCACTTCAGCCCCTGGAAGATGTTACCCCCTTATGACCAGAGCATTTGTTACAATTCGGCACTGCGTCGCTTTAACTGACAATTGCGCGGTCGTGCGACGTTGTACCCAAACAACATTGACTTTTTTTTTTTCCCACAAATAGAGCTTTTCTTTTGGTGGTATTTGATCACCTCTGTGGTCTTTATTTTTTGCGTTATAAACAAAAAAAGACTGACAATTTTGAAAAAAAAGCAATATTTTTTTACTTTTTGCTATAATAAATATCCCCTAAAAAAAATTTCTCTCAGTGTAGGCCGATGCGTATTCTTCTACATATTTTTGGTAAAAAAAAAAACGCAAAAAGCGTACATTGATTGGTTTGTGCAAAAGTTATAGCGTCTACAAAATAGGGGATGGATTTATTTTTTTATTACATTTTTTTTTATTTGTAATGGCGGTAATCTGCAATTTTTATCGGGACTGCAACATTGCGGCGGACAGATCGGACCCTTTTGGCACTATTTTGGGACCATTGACATTTATACAGCGATCAGAGCTAAAAATAGCCACTGATTACTGTGTAAATGTCACTGGCAGGGAAGGGGTTAAACACTAGGGGGCGATCAAGGGGTTTAATGTGTTCCCTCAGTGTGTTCTAACTGTAGGGGGGAGCACTAGATCCCTGTTAAGTCATTAAGCATTGGCGTGCGGCGGTCGGGAAGTGGTTAAGATAAAAATGTCCCAGTAACTGAATCACGACCTCCCGTCTATGAACATGCACAGCCTGGCTTGGTAGCAAGCCTATAGGTATGCCTCAATAGCAAGCAGCTTGCTAGGGTGGCACGCACAAAAGAGGAGGAGCCAAGAGTGCCTGTGGGGGACCCCAGAAGAAGACATTCGGGGCCACTCTGTGAAATATCATTGCACAGATTAGCTAAGTATAACATGTTTATTTAGAAAAATAAGATCCTTTACAACTGATTTAAATAAAAGTCCCACTAATGTGATATTATGTTAATCAGCAGATTGACTATATTTTGGGGCAAATATATGGGAGCGTGCAAATTACATAAATGTTACTAAGAATTTTTTTTTTTAAGTGCAATATTCTATTCAATTTTTTTTTTTTTTTTTTTTTGGTTCACTGATTATTATAAATAAAAAACAAATAAATAAATATATATGTTTCCAAATTTGCTACCAATCTAAAGCCCTATGCATCCCAAAAAAGTATACATAAATGTTAGGGTAGACAATAAAAAATAATGTGTGAAATTGAGATATTGTTGAAATGAAAAAATGCTCTGGAATTTAAGGGAATTTAGGGAGAAAAGGGGCTCAGAACTCAAGTTGTTAAAATGATTGTTATATACAATATAAAATAGATCATAAATGCACAAATAAATAAGACAAAATGAAATAAATTAGATGTAAATTTAGATATTCTATCACTAGAATTTTTTTTCATAACATAAAAGGCACAACAATATAGAATGAAATGATAGCGCAGAATGGATAAAATTGAATGTATACATTGATGTCAATGTGTTAGAACCAAACTAGGAATGTGATCCGAATTGTTTCATGCATATTCGATAGATGCATTGTAACTATATAGCTTTGAGCAAGAATTATAGTGGATGAAAAACAATCAAGAAAGAGAGGAAGGAAGGGAAAAAAAGAAAGTGTGAAGAGGTGAACCCCACCTTTCCATCCATCCCGCAGGTCCAGCATACATTGCTATTCATTATTCTCCTGAGATATCATGTATCTTTGAGTCCTATATTTTTTTTTTCATATGAATGCATTTTTATTCATCCAGAGTGGCTGATCATTTTTCATTTACCATTATCCATTATATATTTGTGTTTATCAGTGCGAATGGGATGGATGAAGAACTCCAAGATCTGGAAATTGCTATCCTAGCAGCTAGAAATATAAATGAAATCAGTTTTTTAGTACTGTATGTCTTGGTACCTCCTCCGTTGGTCATCTTCATAGGGCTTGCCAGGGTGATTTTTTTAAGGTTGATCTAAGTTAAAGAATATGTAAAATTATATACTCAAATTCAAAACCTCTTAACTTTCGACCACCATATGTAAAGAAACCTTTTTCAACGTATCTATGATTTTCATTGGTTCACTTTCGCAAGGGTCTTGTGATGCAGACTAAATATGAAAGGCTGTTATGACAGAAGAATTTATATACCAGGTGATCACTAGAACAGGTAATACATTGATTAGTCCAATGAACTAGTCCCAAACTGTCCATAAATATCTTGCCTATGTTGAATTTGGGTTACACACATTTGGGTTTCCTGCACTGGAAAATTCCTTTCCTATTGTGAAACAAAAAATTAATTGAGATTTTTGGTTAATTTACTTTATATAATTTTTTAATATAACATGATTTCTTAAAGTTATTCTTTTTTTGGCTTTGTGAGCAAGACTGGACCTAATTTGGGGTCTTGAAGTAGGAGGTCCCAGTTCTTTATGTGAAATGTTTGACACCTCTATAACTGTGATTTAATGGAGTAATGAAATTTATGTTTTGAAAACCTATATCTTTATTTTTGTCAGTTTTGGGTGGGAATTCCCAGTAGCGCGCTTCAGTGATCATTTACATCATTTAACCTTTATGTAGAATTTGTCTTGTAAAAGAATGCTTTGTTTAGTAAATCCTCCTTTGTACAACTTTTTTGAGTCTGCAGGATTGACCTTTAGGTACATTGTTCTTCCACGATGTTTTCTGGTAAAAATCTGTTTGCTTAGCTGGCTCTACATCTAAAGAAAAAAACAATGTTGGTAAGTCAATTACATGGATAAATGACACACCCAAAGCATTACTATTAATATTATAATAATCTAAGAACAGAATTATGGAATCACAAGGGCCATCCCATATGATGATTATATCATCTATGTAGCGCCCATAATAAGGTGAGAGGGCTAGGGGTTGCTATTCCAAATGCTGATATCCTCCTCATATCCCTTTATTATGTTGGCATAGCTGGATACATAATTTGCACTCATAGATGTGCCCTTGGTCTAAGAAAAGAAATTGTCTAAGAAAAATAATTACTCTCTAGAGTGAATTTAGTACATTATAAATTGAGCTTGCTTGAAACTGAGTATTAAACACCAGCTGTACAGAGACAGAAATGTAAAGGGAGCTGAAATCAAGAGATACCCAAAAATAAAAGGGTTCCCATGTATAGAATTTACAATAAGGCTACATTTGTATGGGTTGGTTGGGTTGATCTGGCCCAATGTGAATGACAGCAGCAAGAATCTGCTGATTCCTGCAGCTGTTTTTGCCATCTGTGAGCAGCTAGTTGTGGCTGCCGAGCCCGTACACTTTTGATCACAGGTGTGCAGTTGCTGCAGCTATCCATGGCTGTTACCTGTGGTGATTGCTGCTGGATGCTCACAAAGGGGGTTATTTACTAAAGGAAAATCCACTTTGCACTGAAAGTGCACTTGGAAGTAAAGTCGCTGTAGATCCGAGGGGGACATGCAAGGATAATAAAAAAACAGCAATTTAGCTTGCACGTGATTGGATGATAAAATCAGCAGAGCTTCCACTCATTTCAGATCTACCCCTTAGATTTAGAGCGACTGCACTTCCAATTTGCCGTTCGTAAATAACCCCCAAAGTGTATCAGTGGGGGAGAAGAATGCGCAAGCATTGATATTAGAGGGAAGAATGTCTCAACATTGGTGTCAATGGAAGAGTAGCCTAGTGTTGGTGCCAGTGGAAGAATTCCACAGTGTTAATTGAAAAAAATTGCTCCTCGTCAGTGGCATTAAAGGAAGAATCCGCTAACATTGGTGTCAGTGGTTAGTTACCTAAGTAGATGCAAGATCCACTAAGTCCAAGTGCTGTTTTGATAGCCAAGGCTTCGATACCTTTGGGTAGTGCCAGAGCTTGCCTCTTTCTCTCCCATCCCTGCACACTCCTTTATGATAGTCTGCCTAACTAATTAAAAGAAACAAGCAGGAGACCAGAAAGAACAGTACGTTAAGGAAATGTCAAAACGTCGTCAGAAGGTGGAAGCATTTGATCATGCCTAAAGCAAGTATGTGGTGCTTGCAGCAGCTTTCTTTTCCACCTGCAAAGCCAGACTGTCCTAAAGGAAAAAGCTCTGACTCTTCTGGGTAGTTTCAAAGGTTGCCCACTCTCTCCCCCTAAGCATTCATATTGGCAAATCACTAGTATGGTTTGCTTCATTGGCTAAATGGAATGTCTAGGAAGCAAGAGGGGGCAGGCAATTAGAGCGACCCAGCAACAGAGCATTGCCCAATTAGAGAGACCCAGCATTTGGCATAGAGTGGAGATGAATGTTACTGTCGTTTTTAGGCAGTTTATTAATTTAAGTGACCAAAACACCTAAAACGTAACAACCCCATCAACACTTTGAGGGCTGGATGTATGGGTTAACCTCCCTGGCGGTATGATTATTTCGGATTTTAGGTGCTGAAAGCGGTATAATTATTTTGCATGGAAATTTGGCATTTTATATTGTAGGCATGTAATTCTTAACAATAACACACTTAAATCTGTCCACCAAAAGTCTAGTAGTTATCCCGGGTATGATGAAGTTTGAAACACAAAAACATAAATTATAATATAATAAATAAATATAAATAATTAAAAAAAAAAAAAAATAATAATAATAAAATAAATTTCCCCACGATTCACTATCGCTCAATTCTGCAAATGTTCTAATTTACTATCGCTGTTTTCTAGCTGGTCTAAAGCCACTTTTGATGTAAAGGGACACTTTTTGGTTGCTATGGACAATCTCCAGTTTCCAGGCAGAAAGAACAGTATATATAACATAAAATTGCATGCAGGGCATGGGCCAAAGCACTGGGGACAAAAGGGATGTGAAATCATTTCATACAGTACTGTAATCTGTAAGATTACAGTACTGTATGTGTTATAGTTTGTACATTTTTTTGAATTTGCCGCCAGGCTCCGCCCCCGTGCGTCGAGACGCTTGCAGGGAACGGAGCCTGGCACGGAGAGGCTTCGGAGGAGGACAGAGCCCGCAGACACAGCGGGGGACATCGCAGGATTCTGGGGACAAGGTAAGTAACACCGCACCAGGATCCTGCAATGTAATCCCGAGTGTGGCTCGGGGTTACTGCTAATGGGAATGAAATTTAACCCCGAGCCACACTCAGGAATACCGCCAGGGAGGCTACAGTGGAGTTCCACCCATTTAATAGTCAGCAGCTACAAAAAAATGTAGCTGCTGACTTTCAATAAACAGACACTCAACTGTCCCACAGTCTAGCGATGCAGCCGCCCAAATGTGGCTTGTCAGGGGGTCACGAGTACTTAAAGTGGAAGTTCCATTTTTAGGTGGAACTCCGCCTTAAGTTAAGAGTTAGGTTCACACTGTTTCGGTGCAATAATGTGCATTGACATTTATGTACTTTTTTAAAACAGGTGTCAATGCATGGCAACAATGTTTTCAAAGCATCTGCGCTTTTTTTAACAATAAAATACATTTGAAGGGGTTAAACATGAAAGTAGGAAAATAACACAAAACATTTAAGCAGAAGTTTTGCATTAGAACTACAGTCATCTGAGTGATGTGGAGGATATTGGTAGAATCCTATGTTATCCTTCATAATTACTTGGGGACAGTTAAACCAGCAGTTTGGACTGCATTGACCACCACTGCCCCAATGCAGGAACAAGACAATTGTTTCTTATGTCCTCTGGATTCAGGTTACACTAGCGTGTGTGTTATGCATACATACAGTAACATGTATCATGATGTGAATGGGCTTATTACTGCAGGATTGAATCAGGCAGAGTGGTTGTAGAAAGAATTTTATGTGATTCATTGCAACATTAATTGTTCCTCCCTGAAATCTACTACAGATCTTACACAGACAAACTACAAAGTTGCATCATTCACAAATTCTTTACACCTGGCTAAGTGCCTAATACTCTTGTAAACTCTTTTACTCTGCTTATTTTGCATGTTATAACCTTGCATGACACTAAACAATCTGTAGAAGGAAAGTAAACAAAGTGATTATGTAATACATTCAGACTTAGGGTGGAGATGGACAGGTAATCACAAGACTTGAATGTGTTACCTTTACCTTCCTTTCCATAAATAAAGGATGGGACATTTGTAAGAGTGATGACACTGAGCTTTAATTCTGTGAAATTGTACAAAGGGCAAAATCCACTATCCACTGCAATAAATCAGCAAACCAAGAACAATGTGAATTCCAATTAGTTATTTATTGTATTGTAACGAGCACTTTGCTCCTTGCCCTATTTTATGGGACTGGTTCAATAGTTTTACCTATAACCCAAATTATTCAATTTAAATAGAAAGTATATATTTTTTTGTTTTTGCAATAGATACAGTATCCTGTACAGGTGAACAAAATATAAAAACATAAAATGAAATGCACGCTTATTATTGACACTCCAATGGTGTCATAGAGAATGGTTCATAAAACGTTGGAGCTGTCTGTAATTTTGGCTGCTGGCCAAAAAAAAGTTGGGTTAGACTCAGAAAACACATACAGTATATGCAGGCAATGAGAAGCCTATATCCCCGTTGTTGTGAGCAATTCAGATTGTCCTGACTTTTCCTCATAGATTTCGAATATTACTGTAAACCATGGCTTCTCAAACAGGGTTCTGTGGAACCCCAAGGTTCCTCCAATGGTTGCTAGGGGTTCCTTGAATAATGACCAATTTTTGCCTCTCAGATAAGTTCCCACTGGTACCAATTATCTTTTTAGCCAGTTTAAAAGAGGGAAATTATTCCCAATAACCAAAAGTGTAAAGAGCATTCTCCCCACTGACCATAACAGTGATGTATCATAAGTTGTAGATATAATATTTTTTAGTAGGGGTTCCCTGAGACCAGGGTTCCTCTGTGTTGAAAAGGTTGCCGTAAACAAACCCAAGATTGTTCCCATAAAAAAGAAAAAACATTGTAGAATTTTGAATCTGGGGTATCTGATTGCCCTTGCCTTTATCCTTAGTGCCACTTTAAAAGAATGTTGGGAATAGCGAATATTCATCAGCAAGGTCTTCAGAGTTTTCATAATCTCAAGGACAGCCTTCTGATATCTCATTGTTCAGAAATGCTGATCTACAGAAAGATGCTTCTTCGTTCCTTCCAACCTTTCAGCTGGTTCAAAAACTTGAAGAAAAGCCAAAAGAAGCCCAGAAAATTATATATTTTTTTTTGTGTGCAGTTTTGAACACAGTAGAGAATCCGATGGAAATCCCTGTGGAGAAAATCAAAACCATCAATGTCCAGATAAAGAATGTGTTATGCCCAAGGCCCAGGGCCAGCCCAAGACATTGTGCTGCCTGGGACCAAGAATGAAATGCTGCCCCCCCCCCTCAAAAAAATCACGCCCACCAACTCAACTCTTCTGGGAAGGCTGTCCACAAGGTTTAGGAGTGTGTCTATGGGAATGTTTGACCATTCTTCCATAAGTTCATATGTGAGGTCACGCACTGATGTTGGACAAGAAGGCCTGACTTACATTCTCCGCTCTAATTTATCCCAAAGGTGTTCTGTTGTGTTGAGGTCAGGACTGTTGTGCAGGCCAGTCAAGTTCCTCCACCCCAAACTCACTCATCCATGTCTTTATGGACCTTGCTTTGTGCACTGGTCCAAATCATTTGTTGGAGGGGGGGCTTAGAATGTGGGTTGTTTTTTCAGGGGTTGGGCTTGGCCTCTTAGTTCCAGTGAAGGGAACTCTTAAGGCATCAGCATACCAAGACATTCTGGACAATTTCATGCTCCCAACTTTGTGGGAACAGTTTGGGGATTGCCCCTTCCTGTTCAAACATGACTGCGCACCAGTGCACAAAGCAAGTTCCATAAAGACATGGATTAGTGAGTTTGGGGTGGTGGAACTTGACTGGCCTGCACAGAGCCCTGACCTCAACCCAATAGAACACCTTTTGGCTGAATTAGAGCAGAGACTGCAAGCAAGGCCTTCTCGTCCACATCAGATCAGCGTCTGACCTCACAAATGCACTTCTGGAAGAATGGTCAAACATTCCCATAGACACACTAAGCCTTGTGGACAGCCTTCCCAGAAGCTGTTCTGGCTGCAAAGGGTGGGCCAAATCAATTTTTAACCCTATGGACTAAGACTGGGCTGCCATTAAAGTTCATGTGTGTGTAAAGGCAGGCGTCCCAATACGGTTTGGCTGGATAGTGTATCAGGCAAAATTTACAATGGTGGTGGAACCCTCCTACATTAAGTTTTAGGACCTGGGAGATGACACAACTTCTCTACATGAAGCGCCATGTGGGATTCAAACCCAGACGCTCAGGGATGCTAAGCAGAAGTTCTAACCTCTAAGCCACAGAGCTGCCACATGTAAGAACCTCCTACACATAAATACACATAAATACTGCATTTCTATTCTTCTTGATTTATTCTGTGATATTTGGTGGTTCTTTGTGGGTGAGTGTAGAATAGTGATATTGCCCTCAAATTTTTGGGAATTATATTTTGATTTCTGATGGTACACATATCACATTTTGGGCTCAAATTATGATTATTTGGAAATAATAAAAAGCACAAAAAATTGTGACTCATTTTAAATTTGCATCAGCAATGGTATCGTTTGTGGATTGTAAAGACACCTGTGTGAGTTTGGGGTAAAGATTGTTGTGAGATGGAGAGTAACAAGTGAAAGTGACAGAGAAAAAAATATTTTACCAACACATTCCGCATTCTAGCATTCTTAAAAACAAAATAGTTTAAGTAGAAGTAACAATGTTGCAAAGGAAAATTTATTTCAGAGAAAGATACATTTCATCTCAACTTAAAAAGGAATTATTTGGGGAAGTTACAATTGTACCATTAGAATCAATCGCTAAAACTTGCATTGGACTAACTTTCACCCCCAAAAAATGCTCTTTAACCACATAGCGACTGGCACACGACTATTTACGTCGGCAGAATGGCACGGCTGGGCAAATGGGCGTACAGGTACGTCCATTTGAATTTCCTGCAGTGTCATTGCGTGCGCACCGCTGGCGGCGCGTGCCGGCCGGGAGCCCCGTGGGTTGGGTCGCGGGTCCCGCGGACTCGATCACCGCGGGAATACCCGCGATCGTCTCACGGAGAGCAGGAACGGGGAGATGCTGATGTAAACAGCATCTCCCCGTTCTGGCTAGTGACAGTGTCACTCGATCTCTGCTCCCTGTCATCGGAGCAGAGGTCAGTGTACTGACACACAGAGCCCAGCCCTGCTACAGTTAGAAAACACTCCCTAGTACTGACTTAACCCCTCCCCGCCCCCTAGTGGTTAACCCCTTCACTGCCAGTGTCATTTACACAGGAATCAATGCATTTTTATAGCACTGATTGCTGTATAAATGACAATGGTCCCAAAAATGTGTCAAAAATGTCCGATGCGTCCGCCATAATGTCGCAGTCACAATAAAAATCGCTGATCGCCGCCAAAACTAGTAAAAAAAAATTATTAATAAAAATGCCATAAAACTATCCCCTATTTTATAAACGCTATAACTTTTGCGCAAACCAATCAATAAATGCTTACTGCGATTTTTTTTTTACCAAAAATATGTAGAAGAATACGTATCGGCCTAAACTTAGGAAAAAAAATGTTTTTTTTTATATATTTTTGGGGGATATTTATTATAGCAAAAAGTAAAACATAATGCGTTTTTTTCAAAATTGTCACTCTTATTTTGTTTATAGCGCAAAAAATAAAAATCGCAGAGGTGATCAAATACCACCAAAAGAAAGCTCTATTTGTGGGAAAAAAAGGACGTCAATTTTGTTTGAGAGCCACGTCGCACGGCCGCGCAATTGTCAGTTAAAGCGACGCAGTGCCGAATCGCAAAAAGTGCTCTGGTCTTTGGCCAGCAAAATGGTCCGGGGCTGAAGTGGTTAACATAGCGCTCATTCTGGTATTTACTATAGCGCCCTGTAAAAAAGACACTGGAGCTAAAATGAGAGCTATTTGCAGGTCTGAGCATGCTCAGTTGTGTTGGCACCTTGTTATAAAGAGACGGGGAATTTATCTCTTTTCAAAGTTTTAATGATATTTTAGTGTAGAAATCACTTTTTCACACATTTTAAAAGCAGATTATCTTTAAATAATATACTGCATATTTCAGTACCATTAAGGCAATTATATCATGCTCTAAACATTATTTCCAAGTGCAATTCTCCAATGTTTTAGCAGAGTAATGCCCTGTAAACACGGTCGGATTTTCTGGCGGAAAATGTGCGATCGGAGCGTGTTGTCGGAAATTCCGACCATGTGTAGGCTCCATCACACATTTTCCATCGGAATTTCCGACACACAAAGTTTGAGAGCAGGCTATAAAATTTTCCGACAACAAAATCCGTTGTCGGAAATTCCGATCGTGTGTACACAAATCCGACGCACAAAGTGCCACGCATGCTCAGAATAAATTAAGAGACAAAAGCTATTGGCTACTGCCCCGTTTATAGTCCCGACGTACGTGTTTTACGTCACCGCGTTTAGAACGATCGGATTTTCCGACAACTTTGTGTGACCGTGTGTATGCAAGACAAGTTTGAGCCAACATCCGTCTCAAAAAAATCCATGGAATTTGTTGTCGGAATGTCCGATCAATGTCTGACTGTGTGTACAGGGCATTAGGGTTTGGGCACTATTTGTTTTCAGGGAACTATAGTAAGTTCGATTTTGGGAGTATTTTTTTTACCAGCGCTATAGTGAATACCGTTTTAACGCTAAATCGCGGTAATTAGCCCCCCGCAATAGTAAATGACCCCCTATATGCTATAGAGGTTTACTGCACCATGAAGCTTCTCTTTTTTCTAACTTCATAATCGGTAGCTGTGGCTGTGAACTGCTTTTGAGGCTGGGTTCACATTTATGCGATGCCAGACATTGCATGTGCTTCACACCGTATTGCTGTGCACATCACATGCAATGTCTGTGCATGCAAATTTAGCCATACAGTTTGGCTGAAATCGCATTGCAGCAAGGTTTGGAACAGGAAAATCTGGATGCCGCACACCGGATAAAGTTGAAAAATCTTCTTTATTGTAAAACTTGGATCATCAAAATTACAGGACAATCAGGCAGATAGTACAGACATAGGCAGATAGTACAGACACAGCTGTGTCTGTACTATCTGCCTGATTGTCCTGTAATTTTGATGATCCAAGTTTTACAATAAAGAAGATTTTTCAACTTTATCCGGTGTGTGGCATCCAGATTTTCCTGTTCCAAACCTTTCTTCAATTTGCATTTAGCCAGCACCTGGGACTCCCCTCCTCTGAAGGATTTACTAACATACACCTGGAATCAGGTCTACCTGAGCGGTGATTCATTTTTTCTGAAATCGCATTGCACTGGCACCAAAATGGTGCAGGACCCTTTTTTTTGGTCCCCACTGGAATTGGAGGACACATTTTCAAAAGCACTTTTAGATCTCCTGTGTTGAGATCTTTGAGTTTGGTAAGCTGTCTTGAATGATTGCCCTATCTTAGCACCTGAGTAGTTTTCCCGCTCTGAGCAACAAACTTTTTTTTACTGTATTTGCTATCAAAGGGATTCTTTGAACTATTTCACTATTGCTGTCACAATTTTATGGACTTTAATATTGGGGCTGGTTCTTAATCACTTAATCTTTGCAATTTAATTATCAAATTATTTATGCACAGATTATTTATGCACAAGCACTATGGTTTATTTGTAATTAGTGATATTTTGTGTTTTTATTGTACCATTTAATTACGCATATTGATATTTTTTATATATATTTTTTTATTATTTAAAGGAGCAAGAGCACCTTATGTTTATTTATGCATTATAGGGTCAATACAGCAGCTCTGATTTCTGTGGGGTTCAGCCAATCCATTTTACAAGTCTAAAAGTTTTCCTTGTTCTTAAGCCCGGGTTCACACCTATGCGAATTAGATGCGGCTTACACCGCATCTAATTCGCAGGACATTTTAAAATACATTCATATGAATGCATCTGGTTCACATATTTGCGTTGCATTCGCACTGCGCATTGCACAAAAAACGTGTGCGTTTTTTGGGCATTGCGGTGCGAACTACAAGCCTATTATCTCCTATGGGAACGCATCTGATTCGCAGATGCATTGCGTTCTGAACAAGGAATTTCTACTTCTCCTCACTACACCTCCCCCTCTCCCCCCCTCCTCCCTCCCCCTCTCCCTGCTCTCTAATCCTGAGCAAAAACGCAATGAATCCTTTGAACAGGAGATTTTTATCTCACCAGTGAAACCTGAGCTTCAATTCGCACCGCACAAGTGTGAAACAGGGCTGAAAGTTTCTGGCATTCCCTACCAAGTTTTTTTTTTTTTTGTGGACAAGCTATATTCCAAGAGTATGCTGCCATGATTATCAGGAAAATGGGAAGTCGCTTACTTACCTTTCGGTAATTCCTTTCCTGAAACAATATCATAGTGTGATAGTAAAGCTTGACATGCTTAGGTCCAGTAAAAGTTTATTATTCTTGATAAAAAGTTGGACAGTATTGTCATTACCTATGCTTCGACAAGCCCCATTAAAGGGGGAGTTTTGAGCCCTCGAAAAGTGATGGAATTATCGTCTGACCTTTTTATCAAGAAAAAAATAAATAAATTTGATTTGACCTATTACAAATGTGTGGCATTCTAATCTTTCACACTGTAATTGGGATACTTTGGGGACCTTGAGGGATATACCATGTAACAGAGAGCGGCTTCTTGCTACCTGAATTTTACAAGTGATCTAGCCTTTTGGGACCAGCACTTCTAACACATTTTCTGTTAAATAAGTGCATTGCAGCATAGGATTCCGTCCTAGTCTATTTGCATCTGCTTATTTATTAATTTTTTTTACCTGACTAGGTTCCTTTATTTATAAAGTAGTTGGTCCAATGCAGGGCTTTTTTTTTCTCAGAGACTAGGTGCAGGAACTCCCCCTTGTCTCTGCCCCTACCTACCTCTGAGCACCGTTCCTTGATACCACCCTGTTAGGTTCAACTTTTAAATAAGTTGCTTAAGTTTATATTGCTTTGTCAAATTATTGCTTCTATAAGAAAGATGACACGGAGTCAGGTATGTCTGTATCACAGTTCTCAGCATAAAGGACTGCTCCCTTTACTTCTTTTATAGGCAGTTCTATAAGCAGTAATCTTATCGGCATTACCAAATGAGGTTAAGGTACAAAGAGTTTCTTATCAGCGAACATGTAATGATTATTCAGCAGTTCCAAATTCCATCTAGATACAGATTGATACGTACACAGAAGAGAAAAGAGCACAAACAATTTAAATAGAACAATTGATACGTACACAGGTAAGAAAGAGCAGAAACAATTAAAGTGGAACTCTAAGTCATTATTTCAACCCTATCAATTTCCCCCTTTGACATCATCCTCTCCTTCCCCCTGGGTCCTCATGAATAAGTTCTAGTCAGTTTTTCTCCAGAGTCCTTTCCCTGACCGCGAGTTGTCAGAGGGGTAGAACCCATCCCCCTAGGTATTACCAACATCTTAAAATTCAAGAAGAGGAGTTTTATAGGAGTAGGGTGATGTCAATACACATTTATCGGTATGCCCTGTCTATTCTCCTAATTTTCCTATTTATTTTCCTGTATACACATATATTCGTGATTGTAAGTGATATTCATATTAGAATAATAATTACCATTGGACTTAACAACCAGTGAAAGGTATTGGTTGCTGCAGAAGACATTCCACTAAATATATCCCACCAATGTGGTGCAGTATCCTGTTGTATCTGTGAGGAAAGATGTACTAGTCTACCTTTGTCAATAATCATTTGCTACTTTAGGATCATCTATAGCCCATTCGAAAGTTGTTGTTTCCTCTACTTCAAGTACATTAATACCAGGAGTCCATGCATATATTTGTAAAACAACAATCTTCAACAAAAAATATGTAAGTAGATATTTCATCATGTTGTTTTCTCGGGTTGTTTCTTGCAATGTGATGCGTGTATCCAGGTAGGTTTTCCTTCCAGCTTTACTGAGGTGGCTGTGGTCAAGAGTACTTGGTAAGGACCTTCAAACCTGGGTTCCAATGTCTTTCTGGTGTGTTTCTTTACATATACATAATCCCCTGGTAGCAGCGTATGTGTACCTGTTATTGAATTAGGGTCTGGAAGAGAAGAATACACACTTTTGTGGATCTTAGTTAGACGTTGTTGTAATTGTATCACATATGCAGTCAAACTATCACATTGCAATTGCATACTCTGTGGAAAGTATAAACCTAATCTAGGTGCATTCCCAAAAAGTATTTCGTATGGGGATAATCCTGTTTTTCCTGTTGGAGTGTACCTTATAGAGAATAAAGCCAGAGGCAGGCATTCTGGCCAAGGCTTGTTTAACTCTTGCATGGCTTTTTGTATTTTTAACTTTATTGTCCCATTTACTCTCTCCACTGATCCTGAACTCTGTGGGTGGTAAGGGGTGTGAAAACTTTGTTGAACCCCTAACATGGTCATCGCGTTCTGCATGATTTCTCCTGTAAAGTGTGTCCCCCTATCTGATTCTATGGTTTCAGGAAGACCAAACCTAGGTATTAACTCAGTGATCAGTTTCTTAGCTGTGGCTTTAGCTGTAGCTGATTTTACTGGATAACTTTCGGGCCAACCTGAGAATAAATCGATACACACAAGGACAAATTCAAAGGGGCCGCTCTTAGGCATTTGTATGTAATCAATTTGCAGTCTCTGGAAGGGGTATTGGGCCCGGACCTGGTGTTTTCGTGGGGTTTTTACTCTCTGTCCTGGGTTATTCAGGAGACAGATTTGGCAGGCTGCACAGTAGTTTCTTGCAGTGCTACTGAATCCAGGGGCGAGCCATCCTTGGTTCACAATCCTATACATGGAATTGGAACTGACGTGTGTGGGTAGGTGAACTGCCGCTGCCATCGCTGGGTACAGAGAGGCAGGTAGGCATATTTTGCCTCCTTCCCTCCATACATTGTCAAGGTCTGGTGTTGCTCCCATCCTGACCCACTTATCTTTCTCGCTCTCCCCTGCTTGTTCCTGTAATTTACTCAGCTGCTGCCATGTTGGTTCTGGGATACTCACCTCTACCGCTGCTAAGGTCTCAGGGCTTCCTTCCCCTAGAGCTGCCTGTTTTGCAGTCAAATCTGCAAATGCATTTCCTTTTGCCTCAATTGTTTTTGCGCTCGTGTGTGCCGCTATCTTCATAATGGCTACTCGTTTAACCTTTTGAAGATTGTTCAGGACTCTCTTAATCCCTTCTCCATGTTTTACAGGTGTACCTGCTGCTGTCAGATAACCTCTAGCCCTCCATATGTGGCCATAATCGTGCGCTACACCATAAGCGTAGGCAGAGTCAGTGTAAATATTCCCTTCTCGTCCTTTTAAGTATTCTAAGGCTTGTTCTAAAGCTTTTAATTCTGCTTCCTGTGCTGACATGTGGGCTGGTAAGGGCTGTGCTTCAATTACCTGGGTATCAGTCACTACAGCATACCCTGTGTGATATTTACCTTTGTCATCAGCAAACCTGCTACCATCTATATACAAGGTGTACTCAGCGTTTAAAATTGGTGTATCTGTAACGTGCGGGAATCCCATTGTCTCCTGTTCCATGAGCTGAAAACAATCGTGTTCATCTACTTCTTTAACCACTTCCCGCCCGCCCTATAGCGGATTGACGTCCGGGAAGTGGTTGTGTTATCCTGACTGGACGTCATATGACGTCCTGCAGGATAACATGCCGCAGCGCGCCCCCGGGGGCGCGCATCGCGGCGATCGGTGGAGCGGTGTGTCAGTCTGACACACCGCTACACTGATCTTGGTAAAAAGCCTCCGGCGGAGGCTCTTTACCACGTGATCAGCCGTGTCCAATCACGGCTGATCACGCTGTCAATAGGAAGAGCCGTTGATCGGCTCTTCCTCACTCGCGTCTGACAGACGCGATTAGAGGAGAGCCGATCGGCGGCTCTCCTGGCAGGGGGGGTCTGTGCTGATTGTTTATCAGCGCAGCCCCCCCTCAGATCACCACACTGGACCACCAGGGATCGCCACTAGGACCACCAGGGAAGGGGCAGCATGTGGATGGCCAGGTATGTACCCCATGGCCATCCACATGTGCCCAGTGTGCCCAGTCAGTGCCAATCAGTGCCCACAAATGGGCACTGATTGGCACCATTATGTTGCAGTGATGCCCAACAATGCCACCCTTAGGGGCATCACTGCAAACAACCAGTGCCGTCAGTGCCACCCATCAGTGTCCATTCATGCCACCTGTCAGTGCCCATCCGTGCCCATCAGTGCCCATCTATCAGTGCCCATCCATGCCCATCTGTGCCAACTATCAGTGCCACCCATAAGTAACCATCAATGCCACCTATAAATGCCCATCAATGCCACCTATGAGTGCCCATCAGTGCCGCCTATAAGTGCCCATCTGTGCCACCTATGAGTGCCCATCAGTGCCGCTTACCAGTGCCACCTATCAGTGCCCATCAGTGCCGCCTATCAGTGCCCATCAGTGCCGCCTATCAGTGCCCATCATCAGTGCCCGTCAGTGCCACCTCATCAGTGCCACCTCATTGGTGCCACCTCATCGGTGCCCATCAGTGCCACCGTATCAGTGCCAGTCAGTGCCCGTCAGTGCAGCCATATCAGTGCCCGTCATTGAAGAAGAAAACGTACTTATTTACAAAAAAATTTTAATAGAAACAAAGAAAAACTTGTTTTTTTTCAAAATTTTCGGTCTTTTTTTATTTGTTGCGCAAAAAATAAAAACCGCAGAGGTGATCAAATACCACCAAAAGAAAGCTCTATTTGTGGGAACAAAATGATAAAAAATTTGTTTGGGTACAGTGTAGTATGACCGCGCAATTGTCATTCAAATTGCGACAGCGCTGAAAGCTGAAAATTGGTCTGGGCGGGAAGGTGTCTAAGTGCCTGGTATTGAAGTGGTTAAACAAAAAAGAGTGTCAGTGTCCTCATTTCTTTTCTCACTAGTACTATTAGCACTATCATTCCCCCTTGCCAAATCTGGTGACTGAAGAGGCAAAAAGGTGGCCAAATTTAAGGTTGTACAGCGCTGAAAAGTGACATTTGGAGGTAAGAGTAAAGTACACTGTAACCTTAATTGCCTAGCCATTGAAATGTGTTTGGGCTGTACCTGAGACAAGATTGCATGTATGTCATGTGTGGTATGCACTACGACTGGATTGTCTAGAACAATCTCTGATGACTTATCTATGATAATTGACACTGCAGCTACCGCCCGTACACAAGACGGTGAACCTCTAGATACTGGATCTAATGCTGCTGAAAAGTAAGCGACTGGTCTTTGTTTTACATGTGCCTGTGTCAGAACACCTGTGGCGTGTCCAGTTATCTCAGCAATGTACAGATTAAATATCTTGGTGTAATCTGGTATACCAATAGCCGGGGCAGAAATTAATAGCTTTTTGAAAGTGACAAACGACTCATATGCTACCAATCGTATAATGGCTGCATCAAAGCGCTAGCATGTGGTATCCACTGTCTACAATATGACACGATACCTAAAAACATACGCAATTGTTTGAAATTCCGTGGGGGTAACATTCCCTTTATCACTTGAACCCTCTCCTCAGTGAGATGTCTCGTACCCTGTGATATACAATGTCCCAAAAAGATAACTTTTTAACTGGCACACCTGCAAATTTTTCCTTTTTAACCTTACAACCCTTTTCTGCCAAAAATCGCAACAAATTAAGGGTGGTGTGCAAGCTTTCAGTCTTTCACTTATCTGTGGAATTAATCCTTCCATAAACTGTCTATTGAAGCTCAGATCGTGACTGGCAGAGTCAAATCCAATCCCTCATCTGCCATCATACTTTCCATAGATAAGTAAAATTCCTATACAGTCTGTCCTGGCATTTGTTTCATGAGTGATATTGACCCCCTCTCCTGTTGTTTTGCTTGACAAAAAGCTTCTAATCTAGCAATAAAAGGGGCCCTTGAGTCTATGTGTCTGACGTGTCCTGTCTCTAAATTGCCATCCCCCTCAGCTCAGTCTGCAGGTCGGTCATAAACTGGTTAAACAGGGTCAGAGTCATTTTATGTCTGCATAAATCCTCCTCATCCTGCCAGGTTGCTTCATGTGTATTCATTAACTGTGTCACAAATCTACAGAAAACAGCTGGCTTTACTATAATGCATGTATCAGTGCGTACGGGGGCTACAGTTTCTGAATGAAATTCTTATACTCCACAAACCTGAAAAAAAACATTCTCTACCCTTAATTACAGGATATATCTTGTGTGGTTTACGTTCTATGTCAGTGTATGGGGGTGGGATGGTTGAACTAAGATTATTTAAAATTTCAACATTTTTTGTTCTTCTATCTTTCATATCCCAACCATCACAGTCTGGATTATATTTCCACCCCTCTTCTTTCGCTCTATTTGAGACCTTAATTAAGCATTGAACCTGACTCATCCATTGCTTCTCTAACACCTTTCCTTGTCTGTCCCTTTTTATTTCACTTTTTTTCACTATTTTTATTTCACTATTTCACTCCATACATCCGGGTCTAAACCCGCTGCTCCTTTCACCTTAAATTTACGAAGGACATCCTTTAAGTCCTGTGCTTCAGTTTTCCCATAAATGTTCTTAATTATCTGTGGCACCGTATAGTGCGCCACAATTCCCTGACGGGGTTTTGTGTTCCTCTGGCCCATTCTAACAGTCCTGCCTAGGTAGCGTGTGGGACACTTAGTGTACAATATAATGCGGCTACAACATATACAAGAATGAATAATTACTTTATATGCTAGCCCAATAACAAACCAGCTAAGTTACACTCGTTCCTCGTTGCCTTCCTCCTAGGGTGCTAGAATACTAAAAACCTCTTCCGGAATGAGATTTCTGAAACCGAATTACCTTATATGCTAGCCCAATAACAAATAATTACTTTATATGCTAGCCCAATAACAAACCAGAATGCGGCTACAACATATACAAAAATGCGGCTACAACATATACAAGCATTCCTTTAAGTGGCCAGGTATCCGACTAGATCTCCGGACTTTATGGAGATCTTATTCCCTCCCTCGTATCTGGGAATCCCTCTCATGCACTCTTATCCCTGCTTTATGGAGCAGACAGGGCTTATACTCTCAACCCGTCTATGGTTTATGAGTTAGATGTGAGGTTAAGCATAAGCGTCAGACCCCCAAGCTCACAAGCCCTCAAGTTCCCAATCATGTGAGGTAAGGCGCATTCCGTTGCTTAGTTCGGCAATCCCCTTCTAACTCATACCATCCTTGACAAGGCTCATTCACTTTCTCAACAAGACAGACAAGACAGACACAGACAACAAACAAAACAAATAATTCCAGCAATATAAACTAAAATATGCAGTAATTCTAGACTCACCACTACAGAGGCTGGTGTTTTAAAACCAGGAGAACCGTAACTGACAGAACGGATAGGCACAAATCAGGGGAGCACAGAATATAAGAAAAATAAAGCTTTTTCTTACCTGGCCAGGTTTTTTGATCTGTGGTTCCCGGAATGCCTATTCCTTTTTGTTCCGTCAGCGTAGCTCAGCCACCTCTTGTAGTATCATCGGTGAGTCCCTCGTTCGGGCGCCAAAATGTTAGGTTCAACTTTTAAATAAGTTGCTTAAGTTTATATTGCTTTGTCAAATTATTGCTTCTATAAGAAAGATGACACGGAGTCAGGTATGTCTGTATCACAGTTCTCAGCATAAAGGACTGCTCCCTTTACTTCTTTTATAGGCAGTTCTACAAGCAGTAATCTTATCGGCATTACCGAATGAGGTTAAGGTACAAAGAGTTTCTTATCAGCGAACATGTAATGATTATTCAGCAGTTCCAAATTCCATCTAGATACAGATTGATACGTACACAGAAGAGAAAAGAGCACAAACAATTTAAATAGAACAATTGATACGTACACAGGTAAGAAAGAGCAGAAACAATTAAAGTGGAACTCTAAGTCATTATTTCAACCCTATCAACCCCCTACCCACCTCCTAGTATTGCCCCTTTTAGAGAACACAGAACCAAGTAACATTTGTGGTATCGAAGTGGATCTTGCTGTTAATGATAACAAGAAAAGCAGCAAAATAGATCCCTAGCAGCCAACAATAGACCCCCAGCAACAATAGATCCACCAAGCAACAATGGAGAACTGCAACAATAGATCCCGACAGCAACAACAGATCTCCCCTCAGACAGCACCAATAGACCCCCCAGCAGCCAGCTACAATAAACTCTTCCCTCAACAGTAGATACATCCCAGCAACAACTGACCACCTTGCAACATAAGACCCACCCCCCAAAAGCAACCATAGACCCCCCTGCAAAAATAGATCCCTTCCAGAGACAATAGATTCCCCGGCAGCAATAATAGACCTTCACAGCAACACTACCCCCCCCCCCCATACCCCACACACAAACGTAGATCCCCTCCAACAACAATAGATCCCCCAGTAGCCAGCATCCATCAACAATGTTGCACAACCCAGCACCTCTTGCCATTACATACATTCAGTGCTGGAGGTGCTGAACCCCTGTTCCCACTAAAAAAAGAGCCCTGGTCCTTTGTTGCCATGCATTTATATCGGGAAAGAAAAATTACCAATTGGTAAGTGTACAATTTTACATCTTTAACCTGTTGGAGAAGATTGGATCATGCTTTATAAGGGTCTTTTGCCTTAGGCCACTTTCACATTGAGGCGTTTTACAGGCGTTTTTTGTGCTAAAAATAGCGCTTGTAAACTGCCTCTTCTGCAGCCCCAGTGTGAGAGCCCGAGTGCGCTTGCAGGACAGGAAAAAAAGTCCTGCAAGCAGCATCTTTGGGGCGGTGCGGGAGCGGCGAATACACTGCTCCTAAACCGCCCCTGTCATTAAAATCAATGGCCAGCCTGCAAAGCGCTTCAGCAGTGGCGCTTTTAAGGGCGCTTTTAAGTCTTTTTCAGCCGCTAGCGGGGGTTAAAAGCATCCCACTAGCGGCCGAAAAGCGTTGCTAAAATGACGGTAAAGCGCCTCTAAAACTAGCGGCACTTTACCGTCAATGCAGGGAGTGCCTCAGTGTGAAAGTGGCCTAACTCTGAATTAACAGCACGTTTGGGATTTGGTTTATTGATTTTTTTGTTATAGTTGCATCTTTTTTCAATATATGTATCCCAAGTGAAAATGAAAACGTGTATTTATTTGCTTAGATTTTTTTTTTACTTTACTGTAACTGTGACACTTTCCTACAAAATGAATTGCAAATAAATTAATTTGGCTAACGCACACCTGACAAGAATCATTCCTTTGCATGCCTGCTGATTCATGCTCATGCTGTATGACTGTCTGTGAATGATTGTTTGGGAAGTCACGCCTTCCTTCAGGGTGTATCCTCCACCTCTGTACATTGTCCTATCCATTGCATTTGTGAGGACATGCCTTCTCCTGTCACTACACTATATTTATGATTTGACATACAGTACAGATAATACACTTCTAGCATGGCGTCCTCTATATTTGGATTGCCCTCTCTGAGTTTCTCAGATATATTTCACTGGGTTGCCTGGCTGTGTGTCCTCTATCTCCTATATACAGTCTATTCATTGTATCTAAAGAGGAAGCAGCTGCAGAAAAATTTCCATTCTTTTCTAGGTCCTGAGACGCACTGGCTGTATGGAAATGCCCACGAGGTAAGACACTGTTATGCTTATCTTGACAATATTTAAAGCTCAACTCCGGGCACCAGAATTTGAATGTGTGCACATGTTAATCTGTTTGTAAGTGGGGGGAGGGGAGTGTGACAGGGTGGTCATCACATCATCTATGCTTACTCTCTCATTGGGGGCTAAGCAAGGATCATATGAGAGGCTTACCCCGGGGTGGGTTCTTCTGGGCTACGTTAGGCACACTGCCATACACATGAGGATGAAAAACATGAATGAACGCTAGTAAATGTTCTTGGTGTCACATACACCGACACGATCACTTGTGTATTTAGGAGGGACACGCAGAGCCAGTGCCCTCTTCACCTGTCCAGCCTATCACTGCTTTTTTTTGTTTTCCCCTTTTATTGGTTGAACTAGTAAATTGGGGAGGTATGCATTAGGGATGAGCTCCAGGTTTGGATTGAATTTTGCTTGTTTGGGAGTTCTTCCAAACACGGAACTTGTAGCTCACTTGGCAGGAGCCAAACATTATATATATATATATATATATATATATATATATATATACATACATACATACATACATACATACATATATATATATATATATATATATATATATATATATATATATATATATATATATAGTAGCATTTTTTCTACTACTAATATATATGACAGCTGCCTTCTCCTGTAAATTTTTGTTAAGGAAGCAGCACACGCTGGCACATTTCTTGTCCTTAGCAACCAGTGACATCACCTCACCCTATTCATTTGTTAGCCAGGAATCCCCGGCCATGTAAACAAAGGGGCAGGGATCATGGCTGACATCATAGCCCAAATATGTCCATATGGCTGGAGGTCAGCAGAGAAGTTTTAAACCCAGAAGGGTACGTATATTGGGTTGTGTTTTACAATGTGTCTTTACTTTACTTTTCACTCTCTAGAAGGGGTAGGCAACCGTCGAGAGATGGGGATCTACTTGAACAACACTGATGAAGTAAAAAAAAAACTGGCACAGTGTCCTGTTGTTAGAACTGGTTCACACCAGAATGCGATGCCAGAAAGGCGTGTTCCATGTGTGTTTCCTGCACTGTATTCAAAATGCACTGCTTTTGTGATCTACTGTGGGTGATGATACATTGTTAACCCCAAATGCAGAGCGCAAATGAAGAAGACACACAAAAAAATATATTACAAGCGAGCGCAGGGTTTAGGATCAGGAGTGCGTTACTTTCAAAATGCAGGGATCACGAGTACATTGTGCTCAGAATGCAGGGATCAGGAGTGCATTGTGCTCAGAATGCAGGGATCAGGAGTGTGTTGCGCTCAGAATACAGGGTTTAGGAGTGTGTTGCTCTCTGAATGCAGGGATCAGGAGTGTGTTGCGCTCAGAATGCAGGGATCAGGAGTGCATTGTGCTCAGAATGCAGGGTTTAGGAATGTGTTGCGCTCAGAATGCAAGGATCAGGAGTGTGTTGCGCTCAGAATGCAGGTATGGGGGGGTGATGTGAAGGGTGCCCCCTTCACATCACCCCCCCCCACACACACACACACACACACAGTAGTGACCTCTGGACCCCCTCCCTCCCATTGCAGTGTTCCATAGCATCCTACCTGTGTACACAGGAGACCAAGAGGCAGCACAGTTCTGGACAGGGGGTGGCAGTGGGAGCTGGCAGAGTTACTTTTCATAATAATAAGCTGGTGACTGGTTGCTTAGGACCAATCACCTGCAGGTTAACTTGAAAAGTTAATTTGGCCAGCTCCTCTTCCAGCCCTGAGCTGTGCTGCCTCTTGGTCTTCGCTGTTCACTGATGAAAGCGGCGGAGGAGGCTGGGGTGGGGAAGAGAGAAGGACCGAAGGCACGGTGGAGAGAGAAGGACTGGCAGCTAGAAGAAGAATGCAGGGGTTAGTGGCACAGATTTGTGCCCGTTCTCCTGTCACCTACCTGCAGTCGACAGGTAGCCCGTGATTGACGTCTTGCCGACTCCTGCTCTATAGTGACAGATTAAAATGTATGTAAAGCCTAAATTTTGTAGGGGGATTTTTTTTTTTCCCCGCTGTGTCCTGTTTGGGAAATTTACCTTTACTACTTTCTTTAACCCCTTCACACCTAAGGGTAAAACAAATCTCAATGTCTAAGCATAATTTTGCAACTTTGACTTGTGTTAGTTAAACTGTACATTTCATCACAACATCACTGCGCATCCAGGTGAATTATACCACTTTTTTTTTTTTCAAGACAAATTGGGGTTTCCTTTGGTGGTAAATGGTAATGGATATCTCCTGTGGTTTTTTTTTTTATAATTATCAAAAGAAAACTGGCCCAAAATAAAAAAAACAATCTGTTTTTTTAATTTAGCAGTATATTTCTTGCTACTACCATAGCCTTCCACCAAAGAGCAACCTAAAATAAATTCTCCTGCTCCTGATGATTGCAGCGATACCACATATGTGTATGTTAGTTGTTGTTTGTACCTGTAGTACAGCCCAGAAACAATAGTATACATTTTGCTTTTTTTTTTTTAATCCTACCTAAAACATACTGACACTAACTGACACGAATGCTAATAAAAAATAAAAATCCTGTCAAAAAAAATAAAAAATACTTACCTTGACCCAAACACTAACCCTGGCACAGACCTAGATCAAACCTTGATCTAGGTATTTTTTTTTTATTTTATTTATGATTATTATTATTTTTTAACACACTTTTTTTTCACTGCAAGGAGAGAGAGAGAGAAGTACAGTATCTCTCTACTCCATTCACAGAGAAAGAAAACACGGAGGCGGGCTTCACAGTGACTGATCACTGTGATAGCAAATGAAAGGCTATCACAGAGATCAGGTGACTCGGAAATGGGATTTCTGGGTCCTGATCGTTAGTACAATTCCAGCACAAAGGAAGATATACAAATATGAGGCCCCACTGAAAAAAGCCCAGTCCAGTGGGGGCGCATATTTGCGTACGGTCAGCGCGAATCGGTTAAAGGCGAAACAAAAAGTAGGAGGAAATCTCCCAAAAGTGATCGGAATGTCCATCTTAGACAGTTGTCATCAGTACATTTGTCCCTACTGGAAGATTTTCTTGCTCTCATGACAACTCTAAAATTTAGGATACTTTCTGTATCAGACTCATGTCAGTGAGCATTGTTTTTTTGCATTTGATGCTCTTTTGGAATGCACAGCAAATGCAGGAAAATAATTAGTAGTACACATGGCAGTTCAGAGGCTGACCTGCTTTGTCATTGAGTTTTTGAGGTGCATTTGCACTGCAGAATATAACGATGAATCCGTTCATATGCAGCTGCATGTATTTGACTGTAAGGCCCTTTCACACTGGGGCGTTATTGCGCTAAAAATAGCGCCTGCAAACCGACCTAAAACTGCCGCTACTGTTTCTCCAGTGTGAAAGCCCAAGGGCTTTCACACTGGAGCGGTGCGCTGGCAGGAGAGAAAGAAAACTCCTGCAAACAGTATCTTTGGAGCGGTGAAGGAGCGGTGTATTCACCGTTCCTTCACCGCTCCTGCCTATTGAAATCAATGGGGCAGCGCGGCTATACCGCGGGCATAGCAGCGCTATGCGAGCGGTTTTAACCCTTTTTTGACCGCCAGCGGGGGTTAAAACCGCACCGCTAGCGGACGAATACCGCCGCTAAAACGACGCTAGCACAGTTTTACCGCCGACACCCACCGCCCCAGTGTGAAAGGGGCCTAAAGCTTAGCATTTGACCAGAACAGCCATTGTCAGAAACCGGCCAAAATTCACTTTGTGTTTGAACAGCCCTACACAGATTGCTAATGTGCAGGCGGGCGATGCTGGGCTCTCTTATTAACCGGTTCCCGACCGGATCACTTCTTTTTACAGGGGCAGAATGGCTCCCCTGCGTGAAACCCCATACAGGGTTCCTTTAAGAGCAGCTGGAGGGGCGTGCACGTGCCCGCTGCACAGCGGGGGACCTGATGCACGTGGCCGGCGGTCGTGATTGCCACAGAATGGCTCCCCTGCGTGTGCAGTTTTTGAGGTGCATTTGCACTGCAGAATACAACGCTGAATCCGTTCATATGCAGCTGCATGTATTTGACTGTAAAGCTTAGCATTTGACCAGAACAGCCAGTGTCAGGAACCGGCCAAAATGCACTTTGTGTTTGAACAGCCCTACACAGATTGCTAATGTGCAGGCGGGCGATGCTGGGCTCTTTATTGACCGGTTCCCGACCGGATCACTTCTTTTTACGGGGGCAGAATGGCTCCCCTGCGTGAAACCCCATACAGGGTTCCTTTAAGAGGTGCCGGAGGGGCGTGCATGCGCCCGCTGCACAGCGGGGGACCTGGTCGCGAATGCCGCCAGCCACGCACGATCACATGCACGAGCGCTTGCACGGAGATTTGTGTGTAAGCACACAAATCCCCATGCTGTCAGAGGAGAGGCGACATGTCGTTTGTTCCTAGTAAGTAGGAACAGCGAAATGTCTCCTCTCCTACTCAGTCTTATCCCCATACAGTTAGAACACACTGAGGGAACACACATTTAAAGCAGAGTTCCACACAAAAATGGAACTTCCGCTTTTCGGAACCCTCCGGTGTCACATTTGGCACATTTCAGGGGGGAGGGGGGTGCAGATACCTGTCTAAGACAGGTATTTGCACCCACTTCCGGCATAGACTCCCATGGGAGTCTATGCCTCTTCCTGTCCCTTCGTGCTGTCTCCTGGGAAACACACAGCTCCCAGGAGATAGCGGGGACCACTTACGATGCGCAGCGCGACTCGCGCATGCGCAGTAGGGAACCGGGAAGTGAAGCCGCAACGCTTCACTTCCTGATTCCCTCACCTAGGATGGCGGCGGCAGCTGCCGAGAACCGAGCGGGTTCTCGGCGTCGCCTGCCGACATCGCTGGACCCTGGGACAGGTAAGTGACCATTTATTAAAAGTCAGCAGCTGCAGTATTTGTAGCTGCTGGCTTTTAATTTTTTTTTTTTTTTTTTTTTTTGCGGTTTGGGTGGACTCCCTCTTTAACCCCTTGATTGCCCTCTAGTGTCAACCCCTTCCTGCCAGTATCATTTACACAGTATTTTTATAGCACTGATTGCTGTATAAATGTCAATGGTCCGAAAAATGTGCCAAAAGTGTCCGATCTGTCTGTCGCAATACTGCAGATCACTGCCATTACTAGTAAAAAAAAATAATAAAAATGCCATAAATATTTCCCATAGTTTGTAGACGCTATAACCAATCAATATACGCTTATTGCGATTTTTGTTTTTTACCAAAAATATGTAGGTGAATGTATATTGGCCTAAACTGATGAAGAAAAGTGTTTTTTAACCACTTCCCATCTGGCCTATAGCAGATTGACGGACGGAAAGTGGTTCTGTTATCCTGACTGGGCGTCATATGACATCCAGGAGGATAACATGTCGGCACACGCGCCGCATCTCTGATCGTAGTACACGGACAAAAGAAACGAATGACAAATTATTGGTTAAGTGGTACTATGTTCCATTAAAAATACATAAAGTGAACCCTTACATTTCTCCTCTATGTTGGAGGGGATGTGGGGAGGTGGGGACCCATGCCCATATATGGTGGCAGTGCCACCTGATTCAATCATACCGGGAGGAAATACTAGATCAAATTAAAAAAATCAGTGGAAATGAAGTTGTGTTAGATCCGTGGCAATGCTTGTTTCACGCGACTCCACAAGGAAGAAATATAGAGCAGCTATTACTCCTTTTTTCCTGAATGCAGTGAAGGCATTAATCCCCAAACAATGGGGATCAAAGAAGGTACCGACAATGAAGGAATGGCTTAGGGCGGTAGATAGGACTAGGCTCATGGAAGAAGTAATACACATGCAAAATGACTCTGAATTAAGATTCGCTAGTATTTGGAAAGGATGGTTGGAATTTAAACAATCTCCGATATATGTGAGTTACATGGGATGCAAAGGTAGCATTTAGAGGTTCTGCACCTGGCCCCTACCTTTTCCTCGGGGGGGGGGGTTCTCTCTCTCTCTCTCTCCTCTTTCTTCTCTCCTTTCCTCTTATGAAGAGTAAATAAATAAATAAATAGGATATGGGAGGATCACAGTTATATATATGAGAAATGTATTTAGGAGCACTCAATCAATAAATTTGGAAGATGTTGGGGAATGTACCGTATTTATTAAATAAATAATTTGATTAGAGTAAAATAGAGTGAGGAATGGGGACACACACTTCATGGTAAGGAATAATGAGTATGGGTGGGGTGGGGGATGTGGAGGGAATATAAAAATATATTATAAATTAAAAGGGGGGGCGAGGGGAAGGGAGAGAGAGAAGAAGGAAGGGAAGAGGGGTTGCGTTTTTGTTTTTTTTTTTATTGGAGGGGGGGGATCGGGAGCTAAGGGTGCAGTATCTCTAATTCTTTGTTAGAGAGAAAGGGGAGAGGGAGGGGAGGAGGGGAAGGAGGGAGAAAGAGAGAAGGGAAGGAAGAGGGAAAAAAGAAGGAAAACTGATTATGAATTTTTAGAAATATGGCCATTTGAGAGGCAAAGTTAAAGGATAGATCTATTTCTCTTTGTTTATGAATTTTGTTTATGTATATGTGTATGTATTTTTCCTGAATGTTATGCATTTATGTGTTTGGAATGATATGGAAGAATTTGTATGTCTATAATAATTTAATAAAAACAATTGAAACGATAATAAAGGATTTATAAATCATTATTATAATAAAGGTTTTATATATTATTATTATTATAATAAAGGATTTATATATTATTATTATTATTATTATAATAAAGGATTTATATATTATTTAAAAAAAAAAAAGTTTTCAGTATGTTTTGTAGTGTAAATGGCTCCTACTGTAAGTTTAGTGTAGCATTACTGTATATAACATAACAAAAAAGAAATCAAAATTACTCAATAACTGGCAATACAAGGTTGACCAGATAGTTGCCCTTTATTCCAGATATACCTATTTATTGAACTTGAATGGCTGTAGTTTAATCTCAGATTCCAGTTCCAGAGGTCTTGTCTCGCTGATAAATTTAGCAAGCCCGGTGTCATGTGACATCACGGCATTGATCTGTGTGCAGTGCATTAGACAGACAGTCATGGACTGCCATGTAGCTGTTATCTGTTTAGAAACAAAGCCAGTAGGTAACAACCTTGAACCCAGACGTGTGTTTGAAATTTTTTATTTTTTTGCTGGGTGAAAAGGTACATGTATATAACAATGGCCATGAACTACCTGCAGTATCAGTTGTAATTCGGGAGAAGTACAGCCTGAGCTTTTTAGGCTGGGCTTCTCCTCTGGGTCACAGGACTGCAGTTCGTTTTGCACTCCTGTGACCCGTTTTCAGAGGAGAGCGGCCTGAAATCTGCACTCCGCCAACGTCACTGCCATTAGTTATGGCAGCGTGTCATCCCAACTTCCCAAGTCTGGATCCCCCAGCTGCCTTGATTGATGGCAGTCTCAGTGAGCCGCTGAGACAGCCGATCCCCGCCCCTCCACAGCTCAGCGCTCCAGTGAGCATGGAGAAGCAGAGAGGAGAGATGCTGACTGACAGTTAGCAGCTCTCCTCTCAGGGATCTGTGAAAACCGAGCCATTGGCGATGTTTGGTGGCTCGATTCTCAGTGCAGAGACGGCAGGGGACAGCTGCATCCACATAGGTATGAATCAAAAAACAAAAACATACTTCTCTTTTAAGGGCTACATTATGTAAACACAAAACAAAATACAAAAATTGTGCAGTGCTAAATAATGTTAACCAGTTTAAGTTTTACTGCTACAGGGCGGCATCTGTGCGCTGGATCACATGTATATATACGTGATTTGACTCTTCTGGGCAAGGGGCGGAACACCTTTGGGATTAATTAGCGCGGAGACTGCGAGCCAGGCCTTCTCATCCAACATCAGTGCCTGACCTCACAATGGCGCTTCTGGAAGAATGGTCAAACATTCCCATAGACACACTCCTAAACATTGTGGACAGCCTTCCCAGAAGAGTTGAAGCTGTTATAGCTGCAAACAGGGGCAGTGCTACCACTAGGCAAACTAGGCAGCCGCCTAGGGTGCACTGCTGCCTAGGGTGCCTGGCCACTGGTGTTCCTACTCTCTTCTTTCTGCAGCAAGCACCTGAGTCTCAGCATCAGCAGGCAGCCGCTGCTCCGTTCGCACATAGTGTCAGAGGCGCAGCGGCAGAGGACTGTGTCTGTGTCCTGACTCCCGAATGAATAGAAGCAAGCAAACATTCATTGATGGGCACTGGTAGGCTGCATTGATGGGTGCTGGTGAGGCTGCATTTGATGGGCGCTGGTGAGGCTTCATTTGATGGGCGCTGGTGGGCTGCATTTGATGGGTGCTTCATTAAAAAGGTGGCGTATACATGGGCAGGGCAAAGTGGGTGGAGTCAGGGGTGGAGCCAAGGCCGCAAAATTAGGTTTCGCCTAGGGTGTCAAAAATCTTTGCACCAGCCCTGGCTGCAAAGGGTGGGCAAACTCAATATTGAACCCTACAGACGAAGACTGGAGTGCCATTAAAGTTCATGTGTGTGTAAAGGCAGGTGTCCCAATACTTTTGGTAATATAGTGTAGCTAGGCCCCACCCATTGTAGAACATATAAATTGTATTTGATTTCTTAGACAGTTAGAGCAATACTTTTGAAACCAAGACTGTGGGGGTGATTTATGAAAGCCGTGCGCCATCAGTAGAGGCGCACGGTGAGGCGCAACGCACATTTCTATATTTACTTCTATATTTATTCTTTTTACACTGGTTCACCTTTATGTATTTTTTAAGGAGATTTGCACACAGGTCATGTTAGCGTGTTACGTTGCCAACATGTGACATGCACCTTTGTAAAATTATGTAAAATGACTCTCGCTCCTCTAGCTCCTCCTAAAAGGGCATTTAACCTTCCCCCTCTAATGCATATGATTTCCTTGGGCTAGCTTTTGCTTTTAAAGGGGAACTCCACACTCCATTCTCCAATGCTCTTGTCTCCCCCCTCTAATCCCTTGGATTTCCATGGGGTAACTTTTGCTTTTAAATGGGAACTCCACACTCCACTACATTCTCAAAAGGCTGTGAGCTGCCTTCACCAATCCAAACCACATCCTTTGTCAGAGCATACAACAGGGCCAGCTAGGAAAGGGGCGAGAAGAGCGATCACCCAACCCCCTCCTGAACCATACAAGGCCACATGCACTCAACATAGCTGGCTGCCTTTGGGGCATGTTGGGCTCAGCCCAATGCCAACCACAAAGCACCTTGTACCCACTAGTTTAAAGGGGCTTTCCACATTCCGTAAAGCCCCCCTGTCTGCAGCCCCCCACAACCCCAGACTAGGGTTGTGTGGAAGAATAGGCCCTTGTCCCCCTGAATAAGGGAACAAGGTGGTTGAATTTGGGGTGCCTGAGCCCCTCCTGCCCCCCTTTCATGGGCTGACTTGCTGTGTGTTTGGCTAGGGGTCTGTTAGTGTTTGGGAGGGGCACATTTTTTTTTATAGTTTGGGGTGGTATTTTTCATGTGGGGGTTCTCATTTTAAGCCTTAACAGACCCAAATGGCCTTGTATGTATTGGGGGGGGGGGCAGGCTATTTTTTTATTTTGGGTTAAAATCTTGCAGCTGCAATGTAGAATTGTAGGTTTTCTCTAAAGCCTTTTTGAAGCAGCCCCCCCAAGTTACTAACTTTTAAGAAATTTTGCATTTTTAAAGGCATTTCTCCTTGTTTCCTTTTCGGGGTTGTCCAAATTGGTGACATTGATATATGTCCCTCAGGGTGGGACCTGGGCCTCCATACCCATTTTATGGCCAATAACTAGAATATAAGCCAGCCAAGTGGGGACTGGTAAAATTAACAAGTCAGTTCCCATAGACTGCAATGGTATTTGTTGTATAACTTTTGCCCGTGTTAGGCTCTTTGTTTGCCCCCCTGAACCAGGGGGGGTTTGTCCCATCTGTAGTTTTGTAGCATGCTGGATGAAGTGCTTAATTTTGGACAGGGGGGGGGGGGGGTGGCTTATTTTGAGTTAGATGCATTTGGGTTGTTCTGGGCATGCTCAGGGACTTTTTTTTTTTTTTTTTGCTTTTTGTGTGTGAACAGCACTTAGATTTTTCTGGGTGTTTTTTGGGTTTGTAATTTAAGGACATCCTTAACAGGTGTACCCACTTTGAAGTTCTGTCTCTAAACTGGGTGAACCCTCATTAGCACACAAACCTGTTATATAAAAGTGTGTGTGTGTGTGTGTGTGTGTGTGTGTGTGTGTGTGTGTGTGTGCGCGCTCTCCTGTGTCCACCAGCAGAGAGAAGTCGGGTAGATGCCACACTCCCAACTCTGGAGGCATAATGATGGTCTAGCACAAGGGTCTTGAAACTACGGCCCTCCAGTTGTTCAGGAACTACAATTCCCATCATGTCTAGTCATGTCTGTGAATGTCAGAGTTTTACAATGCCTCATGGGATGTGTAGTTCCGCAACAGCTGGAGAGCCGTAGTTTGAAGTTTCCTGATCACTAAAAAAAGGTGGTTTCTCATGTGCCTTGTATAATGCCCAAGAAGTATCGTTTGGAAAATACAAGTGGGTCATGCCACATCTACATTCCAAATTTGGCACTTAAGATGGTCATGCACTATGCAACCTGATTGGTCAATCTCTATACAACTCGATATTTAGGCAAAATAGGTAATAGGAAGACACACTTGAACAATTAATTCAAATTAGAGGAAATCAAACAGGCTCTTGCACTAAATCTAATTTATCTAAGATCTAACTGATTGTAGTGTATGGTCACCTTTAAAGCTCAAGATCTGAAAATATTAATTTATTGGGTTTAGAAACACTTCTCTGTTCTTTGTAATGTATTGAAAGATTAGGGTAAAAAAAAGAAAAAAAAAACACATTTCAAAGATATATTAGAATTGATAGGAATGAGATTAGCATCAAAAGGATTAATTAACTGAGAACACCTACTAATTGCCTAAGAAGACACATCCAATGAGATGAAATTAACCAATTGGATTGGGCGTGCGTTATTATCAATGAGAAAACCGCAGTTACCTTAGCGACAGTTGCAGTTTACACATGCAGGTATTTCATATCGCTATTTTTGCGCTGGTTTGCACGTTCGATTAATGACTTTTCCGGCGCACCAATTAATGTATGAACTGGTGCAGTGCCTTCTTCTTAGTAAATCACCCCCTTTGTATATCATGCTCTCCCTGCTTGTAGGTCTAACTACATTCTTGTATAAATACATCTACTTTTCAATCTGAAAAACTAGAACAACTAAATGGGACTTTAAATGAGGCAACCATCGCCATGCGCCTAAATCCCCGGCACTTTGATAAATAGGAAAGGAAAGGGGTGGGACTTTAAATGAAGTTTGCATCCCTGGAGGTGACACGATGCAAATGAAAGTGGGCGATACTTAGATTATTATAGCTATGAACACACATAACATTGTAGATTCGGTATTAGGCAATCACTGATTTATTGTACATAGTTTACGGTAATAATGGTATTCACAAAGTAAAATAGTGACATAATAAGTTCACTGTTTAAACCCTAAATAAATCAGGTACATTAAAACATATACAATGTATACCAGTGATAATAATAGCATGGTAAATTGATATCAAGGTTGGTTCATACTATACATATGGTAAAAAGCAATTCACTTTCGTTGAAGCATGTCTCCTTAGTAGGCAATATAACTGTGATTATTGATACAGTCCATTTGGTAAAAAGAACAGTTAGTAGTGTAGTAAAATAGGAATAATAAGGCATCTATTGGCTCTACGCGTTTCGTGGCGACTACCACTCTTCAGGAGCAAATATGGGGAAAATGTCTAGGTATAGAAACACATAATTAGTTTGTATAAAGTATAAATTGAAATGAGTTATGTAGGGAGAGGAGAAAGGAAAAGAGGGGTACATTGTCCCCATTTACCACGACCACTTACAATAATGCCAATGAGACTGGGCACGGGTATGGAGGGCCGGAGTCCGGCCGGGCAACAATCTGGCTTCAGCAGTCAAAATTTTACTGAAACCCATGAGTTTTGGAGTTTCCCCCGACCCAAAGCTTTCTCTGATTGCAAACTTAGAAACTTAGAAGCTAGCGGCAATCACTGTAGTACAGGGGTCTCCAAACTTTTTAAAGAAAGGGCCAGTTTACTGTCCTGTAGGCTTTTTTTTGGGGGGGGGGGCAGACTGTGGTCAGTGCGAGTAGAAAATGTCCCAGCACCAGGGGGGGCATAAACACTGCCCCATCATTGGTTTTAACAGGATGAACAAACTTAATTTGAAAATGTTCATATCGGGAACTTGTGTTTGATTTGTGAACAGTAAGTTGGGGCCAAATCAATGTTCATCTTCAAATACACTGAGGGGAACATTCAAAGGAGCGGGATGGAAAAGTTTTCTCAAAAGAATGAAGTTCTAACAGTGAATGTGGTTTTCATTTGAAAAATTACATTTATCCCTAAATTGAATATTAAAAACAAATTACATTTTCAAGTACTTTCAAACAATATTCATCAATCATCAAAAGTACTGTCAAGAATTTAATGTTTTGTACGAATGTTCATTCAAAAGTCTACGTATGTATGGTAAACTTAAAGTGTTACTAAACCCACAACAGTAAAATCAGTCTGTATATGCAGTAAAGCATGCTTGTTATACTCACTGTGGAACCTAAAGGGTTAATCCTCAGCATTGTGTAAAAAGGTTGTTTGATCCTGTCTTCTCAGCTCCTCCCCTTCTTCCACTGTCCCCTGATAATTTCCTGATAACGCAGAGTCTATGGAGTCGGGCTGCACATGCTCAGTTTGGTGTGTATTGCTAGAGAGTTCTTTTTTTTTTTCTTGGGAGGGTGCATGTGATCAGCACAGGGCCAATCAGCACTGTCCAGACAGAGAGTCAGGGGTCTCCTCCTACAAGCTTTAAGCAGGAACTGATAGAAGTCACAAGACAAGACTGCTATGTACTGAGAAAAGGTATTTAGCAGTTTATCATACCTCCGAACATTTTGAGATGGGAATGAGGGACACCTACTAGCAAATGTATGTTGGCATAGGACACACCCCCTTAAAAGGAGAATTAACCAAGAAAAACAAGTTTAATGAAATCCACAAGGATTTTTTTTAACCACTACTATTCCTTTATATTGGCTTTTAAAATTTACAAATGCAGCAATTTAGAATTTGGATGAAAGGTTTAGCTTTGACAAACAGTCTTTGAAAGTTGAAGAGTGCATTTTTATATACAACTAAATAGATCAGACCAAAATGAGGGACAAATGAGGGGGAATGAGGGACAGAGGGACATTTCTCCAAATCAGGGATAGTCCCTCGAAATCAGGGACAGTTGGGAGCTATGGTTTATATTTACTAAAATAATTGCATTTCCATGTTCTGTATACTGTGGGAGACCAGATATAGTGAATGCAGGGTCCTGGGTTTAATAACACTTAAAGTTGCAGCTTACACAGAGCCAGGGCGTTGCCTTTGACAGTGCTGACTGGCCCACAGCAGGTTTTATTTACATAGTTACATAGTTGATAAGGTTTAAAAACACTAGTCCATCCAGTTCTACCTGATTTTATCATTGGGGCATAAAGCCTTTCTTTTAGCAAAACTTAAGCCCCCCACGCCCTCTGACTCTCTGAATGTTTTTTTTTTCTCTATTATATACCCTGTAAAGCAATGTTATGCTCCCTTAAGACTGCCATCTAGGTTCCTCTCTGGTGTAGCTTGCAGGTATGAGTGTATTCCAGCATGGCAGATGTGCCTGTGCTGACTGTTCCTTTTTGCTAACATCACTGTTGCAGACTGGTCTTCTGGATTCTGCGAAGACTCTGCCAAGAGAAAGTGTGGACAGCCAAGAGAAAGTGTGCACATCATGCAGGCAGTGAAGTGGGCACCTGAAGAAACCCACCTCCTGTCCACAGATAAAGAGAGATAACTCAGGAAGGGAAAAGCACCTGACCACGGATTTAGGTGAGGCATAAGAGCACATCAATCTCAGCGTGGTCAGTTTACTGGCTGTGCTGGTAGAACAGCCTGCCTGTCCTCCAATGATCAGACTTGTGCTGACACGCCCCCATGCATAGCCATTCAGTGGGAAGATTGGTGTATGGCTGTTTCTCCACCCCCACCTCTCTAAGCCCCTTAGGCAGCTGAGAACAGAAATTATGTGATCACTTATTAAAAAAAAAAAAAAAAAAATATTTATATTGTGGTGTTAAACATATGCATGTTTTGCCTTGGGTTGTTTTACAAGGTGAGAGTTCACATACACTTTAAGCCCTCAAAATTTCCACTCACCTGCTCGCATTTTGCAAGTAGATTTTGAGGGCTGGCGAGCTATGGCTTCCTGGGAGCGGGGGGGGGGTGGTGAGCAGCCTGGGTTGAATGGTAGTCCTTCTCGCGATCGCAGCGGGGAAGGGATAGCCGCTGCCCAGATGATCAGAGCGCAACGCACAGAACACAGCTTTCATTTCAATTGCTGTGTTCCCCAATTGCTCTGGTCCCGGGACTTTGATAGACAGATCACCCGTCCAATCCCGGGACGGGTGATCTTTCAAAGTTCCCGTGCCAGGGGGCGTGGCTGTATATGACGTTGAGCGGCGGGAACGCAGCAATTGAAATGAAAGCTGTTATCGCTGTGTTCCCTGCGTTGCGCTCTGATCATCCGGGCGGCTCTCCTGTTCCTCTCCTCCCCTGCACAGGTAGGCTGCATGCACACGGGACGTTAAAATAACGTTATGAAAACGCCAGTAGCTTTGCAGTGAGTTTTTTTAAACTTTTTTCAGCTTTTTTCAACGTTTTTGCAATAGTGTTTTATAGCGTTTATTAGCGGTTTTTAGCGGTTTTCCGCGTTAGCGGTTTTTAGCGTTTATTAGCGTTTTTTTTCCAAAATTTTTTATTTTTTTTTCAATGGATCAAAAAACGTTGGTGAGCGATGTTTTTGAGCGTTTTTGAGCATTTATTAGCGTTAGAGCGTTTTTACAGCTGAAAAACGTCTCTCAGAACCCACTGGTCCTGGGGTTTTATTACAGCTTAAAAACGCCTATGCCATTTGCAGCTCATAAACGCCTAGGTGGGCATGAAGCCAAAGACTAACATAGACAGGTGTTTTTAACCACCCTGGCGGTATGATTATTTCGGATTTTAGGTGCTGAAAGCGGTACAATTATTTTGCATGGAAATTTGGCGTTTTATATTGTAGGCCTGTAATTCTTAACAATAACACTTAAATCTGTCCAAACAAGAGTCTAGTAGTTATCCCGGGTATGATGAAGTTTGAAACACAAAAACATAAATTATAATATAATAAATAAATATAAATAATTAAAAAATATATATATATATATATAATAATAATAAAATACATTTCCCCACGATTCACTTTCGCTCAATTCTGCAAGTGTTCTCATTTACTATCGCTGTTTTCTAGCTGGTCTAAAGCCACTTTTGACATAAAGGGACACTTTTTGGTTGCTATGGACAATCTCCAGTTTCCAGGCAGAAAGAACAGTATATATAATATAAAACTGCATGCAGGGCATGGGCCAAAGCACTGGGGACAAAAGGGATGTGAAATAATTTCATACAGTACTGTAATCTGTAAGATTACAGTACTGTATGTGTTATGGTTTGTAAATTTTTTTGAATTTGCCGCCAGGCTCCGCCCCCGTGCGTTGCAACGCTCGCAGGGAACGGAGCCTGGCACAGAGAGGCTTCGGAGGAGACAGAGCCCGCAGACACAGCGGGGCACATCGCAGGATCCTGAGGACAAGGTAAGTAACGCCGCACCAGGATCCTGCAATGTAATCCCGAGTGTGGCTCGAGGTTACCGCTAATGGGACTGAAATTTAACCCCGAGCCACACTCGGGAATACCGTCAGGGAGACTATGCTGCAAAAAACGCTCAAAAAAGCAGCTATAGAAACGTCCGTGTGCATGAGGCCTTAAGTGTCATTTCATGAGATCATTTATGAGGGCGTGTTTAGGGGTGGAATTAGGGGCGGGGCGGGGCGGGGTTGGGTGGGGCAACTGGTGGCAGGTAACCCTTGAGACCTGGCTAGTAGCTCAGGACTTGAAATTTTGAGCCCTGCTTAAAGTTGCCAATTATTCCATCTTGAGGAAGCAGCTTTATGCCGTGAAACACATTGAGGGTGAATACGGTAAGGACTCCTGCGATCCACTTCAATACCAAAATATATTATCTTTTAAGCCAATGTAAATAAATTACATGTTGTAAATTACAAGTTATGGCTGACTCATATGTACACCCTAAAAATCCCACGCTATGGAGTGAAAAGTATGTTCCGCAGGGCTGCTGAAAAGGCAATACAGCCAGCCCTCCTGTACCGGGCCTGGGCGCCATCAGTTCAAAAGGGGGGTCTGGGCACCTGCCGAGCAGGAGGGCCAGCTGTACAGCCTTATGACTCTTGTGGATCCCCTGCAGCGCTGCCAGCTTTATTGCTCCTGCTGCGCTGCAGGGGAATCTGTACTAGTATTTGCCCTTTCCATCTGCTACTAGGGCCCCACCCGGGGTGCCCCCCTCCCCTGCGGCGCTGCCGGACTCTCTCCTCTGCCACTGGCAGCAGCTGTGGCCACACAGGTATCGCTTCAGGATGGAGAGCAGGGGAATGGGCTGGTAAATGTTATTCACTGGCCCCTTTGTTTACTGAATGAACACAATGAGTGATCGGTACTGATTGCTTCTGTGTCCGTTCATAACGGAAGGATAGTAATCTGTGAATGTACTGTGTGAATGAAAAGGATGCCGCTCAGCACAGAGTACTCTGCATTTGTTCAATGTCCAGCTGAGGCTGCAGAGAAAGGAACTGGTCTCTTTCTTTGTCTTAAAAGTGAGACATCAGGGGTCTGTTTAGCCCCCCAACAGGGCAGTTACAAAACGTAAATAATAATAAATTAACTAAAATTCTGAAAAAGAAATTTAAAAACATTAAGGGTTTCTTGTGTTGCCCTTTGAATGGCATTTAGCATTTGAATCATTCTTTAGAGAACATTTGACAGGCGGTAAAATGCTTAAAACCCCACACTAACCCACTGCAACCTGTTTGCTTGAATGGGTCTTGTTCAACGAGTATGGCTGCCATGGCTGCAAAGCATAGCATTGTGGCCAAAACATTTTACCAGAAATATCATTTAATATTTTCGGGGGGGTGTAAGGGATCCTGTCAGGTAGGCTGTACGGCAATGTTTTCCAACTCCAGTCCTCAAGTACCCTCAACAGGTCATGTTTTAAGGATTTCCCTCAGATGAAACGGCTGTGGTAATTACTAAGGCAGTGAAACTGATCAAATCACCTGTGCAAAATAATGGATAGCCTGAAAATATGACTTATTGGGGGTACTTGAGGACTATAGTTGAGAAACATTGCTGTACGGGACCCCATGATTTCTAACAGCAGCCCTGATGTTCCATGTGGTACTGTGGAAGTTCTATTTAGAGAGTGTGAATGGTGGTATAGCATGTAATTACATATCATCTCTGTGCAACCCAATGTACCTAACTCACTTACATGCTATTGAAAGGGGCAACACTTGTAACCCAAATTTTAGTTCCATAAAATTCTTATTAGAAATTTAACAAGAGGTACATGTTATAATATGGTGACAACGTTTGCGTCAACAGTATAAGAATAGAACAGGACCTTAACAGACAGCCTAATTAAATTTGAGTAATGCATCCAAGATGGTACGCTCATTTATGATCATAATGCCATGTTAATCACGAATGTCCATATCAGCATAATAGACTCCATTTTGTAAGTAGCAAACAAAAAAATAAGATTATTTCCCCAGCTACATCACTAACCTAGTCTCAAAATACCAACCTAATCGCCATCTCCGTTCCTCCCAAGACCTCCTGCTCTCTAGCTCCCTCATCACCTCCTCCCATATCTGCCTCCAGGACTTCTCCCGAGCCTCGCCCATCCTCTGGAATTCCCTACCCCAATCTGTCAGACTGTCTCCAACTTTATCCACTTTTAGGCGATCCCTGAAAACTTTCCTCTTCAGAGAAGCCTATCCTGCCTCCATCTAACAACTGCACTATTTTCTCCATTAGCTCATCCCCCACAGCTATTACCCTTTGTATAACTTGACCCTCCCTCCTAGATTGTAACCTCTAACGAGCAGGGCCCTCTGATTCCTCCTGTATTGAATTGTATTGTACTTGTACTGTCTGCCCTAATGTTGTAAAGCGCTGCGTAAACTGTCGGCGCTATATAAATCCTGTATAATAATAATAATAATTACTGTTGTATAGTACATAGAAATACACATTCATCACAAAGATATGAGTGTAGAGCCAATGCTGCTTTTTACAGGCTTTGACAGTTATGGCCCGTACACATGATCCGAATATCGTACAAAAACAGCCGTCTGAGGAAGGATCGTACGATATTTGGATCGTGTGTACACTACTTTCGACAGCCCATCACGACCGTTCATCCGATATTATTCGATCGGACATACACGAAAATATTCCTTGTACGATTCCAGATCGAACGATTTTCGTTTAGTCAGTATAGTTGTCGTCCAAAAAAACAATACAAATACATTACAACACATGACATCACTTCCGATTTTTTTGTCCGTCGTACGTCATTTTTGTGACTTTATTTAGCTATTCAATTTCTACTTGCGACTATTAAGCGAGAATGGTCGTAAGATCAGTCGTACGATATTCGGAACGTGTATATGAGGCATTAGTCATTGGCCCCTATAAAGGAAGAATACTCGACGTGAACACCGCTTGCCAGAGAGGGGACAATGCAAAAATGGTAATCACCTCCCTCCGGGGGTGGTTTATTCCCTTGTGAGGGGGGGGGGGCTACCCTTCTCAAACTGCCAACGTCACCGAGTCAAGTTGTTATGGGCCAAACAGAGAAGAAGTAAAGGGTAGAGAAAGAGAAGAGAGTGACTAGAAAGCATTTAAAGTTCCACCCAAATTTTGAACAATATCTGTATGTATTCTCTTCCTTGCCTAGATGCTGACATGCCGTTTAAAAAAATTTAAATCGCCGTAATTACCTTTTATTTTTCTATTCTTCTTTGCACTTCCTGGTTCTCCTCCCGTGGGAGTAGGCGTGTTTCTAGCCTCTCCCAGTCTCCTGGGAGCTAGTCTCAGGCTTCCCAGGATGCCACTGACCATATGCGGGAACGAGCAGTGAATGCTAAGGCACAGCATTCACCACATCCAGGAAATAAATGCTTGTGGGCTTCAAATGCCCACAATGAAGATGGAAACGGCCTGCAGTGAATAATATAAGTTATTCTTTCCGACGAAATCTGACACAGGCGGACATATTACACACAATATGTGAGTATGTAATGCTGAGAAGAAAAGTTTGTGAATGAACTAAAAAAAAAAAAAAACGATAGATAGGTGGACCCCCGCTTTAAGAACTAGCCTAGAGGTGCAGGTGGGGGAGGGAGGAGAAAGGGGAAAGGAAACCAAACGTGGTGTTCCCCGTGTGCCAGTAGACCTTACCAATTGTATGTCTTGGATTGAAACCAAAGTTCCTGGCGCTCAAATAGATGGTGTCCACCCCCCCCCCCCCTTAAATCTGTATGGTATTCTGGGTGGCCATTAGATGACTGGTAATGGAGCCCACAGGCCCAAGTTCTAGCATATAGTCCTGTAACGTGTCAACCAGCTCCTCTATCTCTGCTATCCTGTTCAACCATATATGCCAATCTTTGAAGGAGGGGTGCGGGTTTGTTTCCAAACCATCTGTATACACATGTAAGCCGCGTTGATCATGTGCATAGCTAATGATTTGTGATAGGATCATCACCTAACAGTCCAGTGATGTAATAAATACTAGAGTGGGGAGATTTCTAATGCCGCGTACACACGAGCGCATTTGCTGTGAGAAAAATCTTGGATGGTTTTTCCGACAGAATTCCACTCAAGCTTGGCTTGCATACACACGGTCACACAAAAGTTCGTGGAACTTTCAACCGCCAAGAACGCGGTGAAGTACAACACTACGACAAGCCGAGAAAATGAAGTTCAATGCTTCCGAGCATGCATCGAATTGTTTCCGAGCATGCGTAGGAATTTTGCGCGTCGGAATTGCTACAGAATTTCTGATCTGAACTTTTTCCGACTGGAAAATTGAGAACATGCTCTCAATCTTTTGCTGGCTGGAATTCGGACAGCAAAAGTCCAATGGAGCATACATACGGTCGAATTTCCTGACCAAAAGCTCTCATCGGTCTTTTGCTGGCCGAATTTCTGATTGTGTGTACGCGGCATTAGCGATAGGAGGATATTTTTACAATAATATTATTCACATCGCCGGACACTGCCACCAGATGTGGATCATCAAATTGTAACCCAAATGTACTCTGACCGGCCACTTTATTAGGTACACCTTGCTAGTACCGGGTTGGACCCCCTTTTGCCTTCAGAACTGTCTTAATTGTTGGTGGCAAAGATTCAACAAGGTGTTGGAAACATTCCTCAGAGATTTTGGTCCATATTGACATGATAGCATCACGAAGTTGCTGCGGATTTGTCGGTCACATCACAAATGTGCTCTATTGGATTGAGATCTGGTGACTGTGAAGGCCATTGGAGTACAGTGACCTCATTGTCATGTTCAAGAAACAAGTGGTGAGATGATTGGAGCTTTGTGAAATGGTGCATTATCCTACTGGAAGGAGCCATCAGAAGATGGGTACACTGTAGTCATAAAGGGATGAACATGGTCAGCAACAATACTCAAGTAGGCCGTAGTGTTTAAATGAAGTTCAATTGGCACTAAGGGGCCCAAAGTGTGCCAAGAAAATATCCCCCACACCATTACACCTCCACCACCAGCATTTACCGTTGATACAAGGCAGGAAGGATCCATTATTTCATGTTGTTTACACCAAATTCTGACCCTACCATCCGAATGTCGCAGCTGAAATTGGGACTCATCAGACCAGGCAACGTTTTTCCAATCTTCTATTGTCCAATTTTGGTGAGCCTATGCACATTGTAGCCTCAGTTTCCTGTTCTTAGCTGACAGAAGTGGCACCTGGTGTGGTTTTCTGCCAAAGCCAAGCCAAACCCGAACACTTTAGCAGCGCAGTGCAAAAATTTTTTTTAGCATACACTATAGGATTGTAACAGAGCTAGGACACCTTTGGGCACTCCAAAGAGAATAGTAATGCAGTGCTCATAGTGCCCCATCACCCTCCTATCGGGCCCTGTTCTTAGCCACATTCCTGTCTCTGAATATTGTGTCTGGGTTTTAGACGGTCTGGAACCCGAAAAACGATTCAAAACCAGAACTGCCTGGGTGAACCCCGGACAGGTGGCAACCCTAATTGTAGGCTCCTTGAGGACAGGGACTGATGTGAATGTCTAATATATATGTAAAGCGCTGCGTAAATTGACGGCACTATATAAGTACCTGAAATAAATAAATAAATTAAAAACAAATTGTATGATGCAAAAGAGGGACAGCAAATATATAAAACATAATTTTTTTAAACATGTAAATAGTAAAAAGTGAATAAAAATGACAATCCTACTCTCTCTTTAATATCTTAGTATGTGTTATCATATAAATAGCCCTTATTGTAACTTAACTGTACCAACCCTGTACATAGTATAACATAATAGATCTCACAATAACTCCCAATACAAAGATTACCATTGTTTGCCCTTTATTCCAGATTTACCTGTTTATTGAGCTTGAAGATTGCAGGTCGATCAGGTTACAGTTTCAGAGGTCTTGTCTTTCTGATAAGCTTACTGTGTCATCACTGCACTGGCCTTCATTTCAATGGACTTGTCACACAGCTGTTATCAGTTTGAGGGCAGAAACAATCAGTAGGTGTCAAAACAAATGTCTGAGATCAATGTTGAGATCTGATCTACTGGGTGAAAGGTGCATGTATATAATGCCGAACATACATACCCTGTAGTATCAGTTGTAAATTAAATTAAGATGCTCTGCCAATATAAAAAGTTGTTTGTGAAGAGGAGTAAACTAAGTAGCTCAACTCCAGCCCAAAAAAAAAATAGTTTTTTTTAAATTTGTTCGAGTGGGGAAGTTTAAGCCAAACAGAGGGATGACTCTTAAACCTGCTACACACAATGAGATTATCGGACGAATTAATGTCCGTTCTTTTTTTTTTTTGCATGCTAGTCTCCATATCGAAAATGAAGAGGTTACTAAAGCTATCAAAATTCTCGTACGACAGAAAAAAAAATTGGAAATGATGTAATATATTGTATTTTCGGATGAAAACTGTACTGATTAAATACAAATTGTACGATCTGGTATCGTACGATAAACATTTTCGTGTTTGTCCCATCGGATAATTTCACACAACCTGACCTTATTGGCTCTTGAAAGCTGTGTACTAGCGATCTGATTATCGGACGATCGATTCGAAAGCGATATTTTTCATATGATTTTTTGATTGTGTATACGGGCCTTTTAACTGGAGGGTTCAAACATGTGAGCACATGGGAGCTCATCCTGGGGAAGAAAGAACCTGGAACTGGCAGTGTCCAAGCCCATATACATCCCTGATTTCTGGAAATTAAAGATTTAAATCTCTGCAGTGTTTTGTGGATGTAAATGGACATCTCTGATGTCCACATAGTTCAGAAGAGGGTGGCAATGACTGTTAAGATCTTGTCAGGGCTGGAAATGGCAGGGTCCACAACTGGGACTGCCATTTTTTAAGGATACCTTGAGGAGGAGTAGGGTATTGCTGATCAAAACGCTTAAAAAAAAACAAAAACCTATTTGCAGGGTGCAGCCAGTAACCGTTCAACTCCAACTCCAGGAATGAGTGTACAGGCATTTTCAGGAGCCCAGACGCCGGGTGAGTTGACAATGGCTATTCCAAGGCAAGATACAAGTGTACCACATCAATAAGGACCAAAATGGTATCCCTTAGTTTGGGAGAAATATTGTTATATTGAGCCTCTTCCTGTAGGTTACTTTGTAGTCTGAGTTGCGCATTATTGAAACAGGTAGCAATATCCAAAGCAATATCATCCACATCCTCCTCCTCCTCAGGGAACATAACAGTAGCCAAGAGAACGGAAGAGATAGACTATGGAAGAGACGCTAAGGTTGTCCTCTTTTGCGGCCTCTGTGGTAAAAGCCACCAACAGGGCTGAAAGTCTTTTCATAAATCAGATATGGTGGCTGAAAGCTCCTACTTTGATAAGGAGGAGGAGGGTGCTCCACAAGGGGCAATGAAGGTCTCAGAGGAAAGAAGAAATTCAGATTGGGACAGCGGTCAGTATTTCAGAACCAGAGCTGGCTAGGTCCACTGACCCACTCCCCTTGCACCTATGATCACCATATGCGCGAGGTAAAATTTCACAAAGAAACTTACAACTAAGGATGAGCTTGGGTTCATTCTGAACCCAGATAGAAGCTGTTGGTACAGGCCATGTGGTCATATTTGGTCATTGATGTCACAAGCATTCACATTCCTTTGTGTATGTGCAGCTGAGGGATGGGAAATGCCCCAGCTGCAGTTGATGAAGCTGACATTGACAGTTTCCTTCTGGATTCAGTAGAACGTGAGTTTGGACTAAACTCAAGCTCATCCCTACTTGCAACCAGTATACTGTGGAGCAGGAAGGGTTCTATCTTCTGTGCCAAGCACTGTATGCAGCTGGAGCCCAAAAAAACATCCAAGGATCACTGTCCTATAACATGAAGATGGAACTGAGGAAGCTTGGCTATTAGGCACACCTTTATATGGAAAAATTATATGCACATCTACACAAAGATCCGGGAAGCTGAGGCTGTGCAGGCACAATGGCAACATAGGAGCTGATGTACAGTATCTCACAAAAGTGAGTACACCCCTCACATTTTTGTAAATATTTTATTCTATCTTTTCATGTGACAACACTGAAGAAATGACACTTTGCTACAATGTAAAGTAGTGAGTGTACAGCTTGTATAACAGTGTCAATTTGCTGTCCTCTTAAAATAACTCAACACAAAGCCATTAATGTCTAAACCGTTGGCAACAAAAGTGAGCACACCCCTAAGTGAAAATGTCCAAATTGGGCCCAATTAGCCATTTTCCCTCCATAGTGTCATGTGACTTGTTAGTGTTACAAGGTCTCAGGTGTGAATGGGGAGCAGGTGTGTTAAATTTGGTGTTATCACTCCCACTCTCTCATACTGGTCACTGGAAGTTCAACATGGCACCTCATGGCAAAGAACTCTCTGACGATCTGAAAAAAATAATTGTTGCTCTACTTAAAGATGTCCTAGGCTATAAGAATATTACCAAGACCCTGAAACTGAGCTGCAGCATGGTGGCCAAGACCATACAGTGGTTTAACAGGACAGGTTCCACTCAGAACAGGCCTCACCATGGTCGACCAAAGAGGTTGAGTGCACATGCTCAGCGTCATATCCAGAGGTTGTCTTTGGGAAATAGACATATGAGTGCTGCCAGCAGAGGTTGAAGGGGTGGTGGGTCAGCCTGTCAGTGCTCAGACCATACGCTGCACACTGCATCAAATTGGTCTGCATGGCTGTCATCCCAGAAGAAAGCCTCTTCTAAAGATGATGCACAAGAAAGCCCGCAAACAGTTTGCTGAAGAACCATGTCCTGTGGTCTGATGAGACCAAGATAAACTTATTTGGTTCAGATGGTTTCAAGCGTGTGTGGTGGCAACCAGGTGAGGAGTACAAAGACAAGTTTGTCTTGCCTACAGTCAAGCATGGTGGTGGGAGTGTCATGGACTGGGGTTGCATGTGTCCTGCAGGCACGGGGGAGCTACAGTTCATTGAGGGAACAATGAATGCCAACATGTACTGTGACATACTGAAGCAGAGCCTGATCCCCTCCCTTCAGAGACTGGGCCGCAGGGCAGTATTCCAACATGATAACGACCCCAAACACACCTCAAAGATGACCACTGCCTTGCTAAAGAAGCTGAGGGTAAAGATGATGGACTGGCCAAGCATGTCTCCAGACCTAAACCCTATTGAGCATCTGTGGGGCATCCTCAACCGGAAAGTGGAGGAGCGCAAGGTCTCTAACATCCACCAGCTTCATGATGTCATCATGGAGGAGTGGAAGAGGACTCCAGTAGCAACCTGTAAAGCTCTGGTGAACTCCATGCCCAAGAGGGTTAAGGCAGTGCTGGGAAATAATGGTGGCTACACAAAATATTGACACTTTGGGCCCAATTTGGACATTTTCACTTAGGGGTGTACTCACTTTTGTTGCCAGCGGTTTAGACATTAATGGCTGTGTGTTGAGTTATTTTGAGAGGACAGCAAATTTACACTGTTATACAAGCTGTACACTCACTACTTTACATTGTAGTAAAGTGTAATTTCTTCAGTGTTGTCACATAAAAAGATAGAATAAAATATTTACAAAAATGTGAGGGGTGTACTCACTTTAGTGAGATACTGTATGTGATGATGATGACTGTTCTCCAGCATGGCCATGTGCATGAGCCATTAGTGTGTGTTAGTCCATCCAATAGAAAAGCTAGCATGATATTGTTTATCAGCTGGAAGAGGGAGACAAATAATGAATACATAGTGACCTCACCAATGAAAAGGCATTCCAATAACCAGGCAACAATGCTAGCTGCCTCACTTCAGTGTTGTCAGCCTGTGCATCTGTAAAGGCTACATGATAATTTACATTGAGGAGGAAAGTACTTAGTGTTGTCACAGTAGTCAGCAGATAAAGCTTCTCCTGAATGCAAGTCAGCACAGAATGTGCCCAGCATAGCTGTCAATCACAGCAATACATAAATGAATGGAATAGCAGAGCTCACAAGCAAGCCTAGCCTGATAGATTTTTGACAATCTATGATAATGTTATCAGCTATTGCATACTTGCCAACAGTCCAGATTTTCCCGGGACAATCCTGATTTTGGGACCCTCGTCCCGATCGGAGCTCGTCCCAATTAAATTCCTGGGATTTTTCTTTTTGTCCCGGGAAAATCAGGAATGCTTTAGCAAAAACAGCCGGCAGGCTACAAGAAGATGGCCGCCACTGCCGCCGTGAGGACTAATCCCCTTGTGTTCAGTGGAGAGGGGAGGTCTTTCTATGCCACACCTACAAACGCATTCCCCGTCCCCTAATTATAATGCGACTTCGCCTACAGCCAAAAAAGTGTCCCTAAAAATGTTTTTACAACGTTGGCAACTATGCTTTTGAGCAATTACTATAAGAATGTGAGGAGTGCAGCCATACTTTAAATAATCCATAGCAACTGTTTAGTGTTCATCTTCAAACTTTGGGGTTAATTTACTAAAGGGAAATAGGCTGTGCACTTTGCAAGTGCAGTTACCTTCTTCAAAGTGCAGCTGCTCCAGAGTTTAGTAAATGAGGCAAAGCTTTTTTTTTTGCAAACAATACCCAACCACATGCAAGAAAAATAGACAAAACATGTTTTTTGATTGCACATAATAGAATGATGGAAGTGAGCAGAGCCCCCATTTACTAAGCTCTGGAGCAACTGCCCTTTTGTAGAGTGCACAGTCTATTTGTCTTTAGTAAATACACCCCTTTACCTGGTGTGGGAATCAGACAGACAGAATCTGCTGAATAACTACCATGCTTTATATTCTCCATCTACATAAATTTATTTTTTTCTGCTTTTTTTTTATATAGTTTAAGCAGGATGGCACTGATCTGGACATTATCGCTGCTTATGGGCGAAAATATGAATACGCATTTTCCATGTGGTTTGGAAGATTCTTTGCCTCACTCGTCATCTGCCATCCAGACTATGCAAGGACCATACTGTCCAGACAAGGTAAGAAGTCTTTGTTTGTTTGTTTGTTTTTTTGTTTTTAAAATCATACCCTGTTATGTGATTAGGATTTGGATAGAATAATGTAGGTTACTTTGCAGTCTGAGTTATGCATTATTGAATCAGGCAATAGTGTTTTTGAAAATGCTAGCGTTTATGATTTTTAACATAAGGAATGTTTATTGAATCAACTGTACAGTACACTTGTAAATGCAGAGTATATATCGTAAACAGGCATTAAGTTAAACAGGGTATACCAAATATCTTGGTATAGTCACAGAAGTATAAATTAGGTAGGAAAACATCTTAGCTAAATTGCCATCCAGCTTCTCTAATATAAGAACAATTTCCAACGCTAACTCTGTTGTCTCTAAAGTAGATGGAGGACAGTGTACGGTCTATAATAGTGGCTGTGAGCAGGGATTCAACCGAGTGGATGACTAGTTCTATCCCATTGGGAAATTGCACTTGGACGGCATGCCTAAGCTGCATGTATCTGAAGAACATCCAAGGGGGGAGTTGATACTTACGTTTCAGTTCTGCAAAAGAGAGGAGGCATCCCTCATTAAACATGTGGTGCAATGTCCGGACTTCGTACCTGGCCCAAACCTGAGGGTCTGGAGAAGATTGGAAGTGCGGCATTGTGGGGTTACCCCATAATGGGGTATATGGAGAGGCAGTATTTTGGTTGTTGAAATATAGGGGTACTTGTTTCCATACCTTCACCGTTGCTTTCATAGGTGTAGTAACTTGGGGGCTATATCTTAGACCTCTGTACACTAAATTGCTAAGCTCTGAATATGAGCCTAGAATTGCTGCCTCTAAATTGACCGCTGGGTTGGTGATATCCTGAGTGAACCACCAACGCACAGTGATCAATACCGCTGCCCAGTAGTATTTTTTAAAATTTGGTAGGGAGAGGCCTCCTTCTGTAAGTGATAACTGCAACGTGTGTTTAGCTACTCTGCGTGTTGACCCCATCCAGACAAAGGAGGTGATAGCTTGATCCAGTTTTACAAAGAAAGAGTTTGGGATGGGGACTGGGGTATGACGGAAGGTATATAGAAATTTAGGGAGGAAGGACATTTTAATGAAGTTTACCCTCCCCACCGGGGTCAGTGGAAGTGTTTTCCACACCGAGCAGCGCTGAATAAACTGCGGAGGAATAGGGTAGATATTATCAACTAGTTAATTCCTCAGGTCACTTTGAACCTGGATTCCTAAATATTTAAATCGCGTAACACTTTTAAGAGGGGGGGGGGGGTCTGTCGGTGTCGGGGCATCTGTCAGGGAGAACAGGAGTGATTTATCTCAGTTCACTCTGACCCCAGAAAACACGCCAAATCGATCAATAATGGTCAGGGCTGCTCTCAGTGACTGTCGGGTATCACGGAGGTATAGGAGCATATCGTCTGCATATAAAGAGACTTTTTCAGTTAGGGGGGAACGAGATGCCCTCCACCTCCGCTGCAGCTCTGAGGAGCACCGCCAGCGGCTCAATAGCCAGGGCGAAGAGAGCCAGGGAAAGGGGACAGCCCTGGCTAGTGCCTCGGTGGAGGGGAAAAGAAGCCGATAGGACACCATTTGTGCAGACTCTGGCCGTTGGGGCCGGATATAGTAGGCGCAGCCATGATATGAAATTAGGTCCTATTTCAAGTTTATGCAAAATAAGCCATAAGTATTCCCACTTCACGAGTCAAAGGCTTTTTCTGCATCTAGTGAGGCCACCACACTAGCCTCCCTGTCTTGTTGGAATTTCTCAGCAGAATCACCAGGCACCAAAAAAGGATAAGAAAATGGAACTAATAGTGAAAACTACCGTTTGAAAAGGGATTTATTCCATATACAAATGGGTACTTAGAAAATAGTTGATAAAACCAGGCATGTAAAGGGATTAGAGATGGATCCGGACGCTGCTCACGGCGTGCGTTCCAGAAACCAGGAAGTGCGTTCCAAAGAGCAGGAAATGACGTCACTGTTACCGGAAATATGTCGACAACTACTGGGTGGGCCACTAGTTTATTATTAAAATTGCTGTTCACAGACGCTCTCCATACAATCTGACAGAGCTTGAGCTATTTTGCACAGAAGAATGGGCAAAAATTTCACTCTAAATTTGCAAAGCTGGTAGAGACATCCCCAAAAAGACTTGCAGCTGTAATTGCAGTGAAAGGAGGTTCTACAAAGTATTGACTCAGGGGGGCGCCATACAAATGTACACCACACTTTTCACATATTTATTTGTAAAACATTTCGAAAACCATTTATCATTTTCCTTCCACTTCACAATTATGTGCCACTTTGTGTTGGTCTATCACATAAAATCTCAATAAAATAAATTTACGTTTTTGGTTGTAACATGACAAAATGTTGAAAATTACAAGGGGTAGGAATACTTTTTCAAGGCACTGTAGCTACTCATAACTGATGATCCCCCTTATTAGCTTACTTTCCTTTCTCTGGACTTTCTCCAGTTCCAACACATCCTTCCTGAGGACTAGTGACCAGAACTGGCTGGCATACTCAAGATGTCTTGAGTAAATACCTTTTTTAATGCATGCTAATAGTCTGCTGGCTTTGTTTGCTGCAACTTGGCATTGCATTTTATTATTGAGTTTGTCATCTACTAGGACCCCAGATGATGTTTCAGCTTAGATTTCCCCAGAGGGTCTTCTTTTTTTGAGTAACTTGCATTCATATTATTAGCCCCCAAGTGCATTACATTACATTTGTCAATATTAAACTTAATTTGCTATGGAGAAGCCCACGTCTTTATTTTATCAAGGTCTTGCAAAGTTGCTACATCCTGTTGTGAAGTTGTTACCCTGCCTATCTTTGTATCATCAGCAAACGCCAAGATTGAACTATTTATACCAACCTCAATATAATTTATGAACAAGGTAAACAGAATTGGTACTAGGGTAGAGTCTTGGGGTACAACTTATAACTTCAGACCAAGAGGATATGCTATTTATCAACACCCTCTGCGTGTGCTCCTGTAACCAGTTTTCTATCCAGGTACATACATTCTTTTCAATGCCAGCCATAGATGAAGCAATTTCCTATGGTTGCAGGAAAGAAAATTGCACGATCCCTTCATCAAAACAGCCAGTGTTAATGGTGGAATACCTCCTGCAGAGCCATTGTGTTCTCCTGGCAGCGGGAGCTGTACCTGCTGGTAGAACACAGTGATTACTGCTAGCGGCTATACGCAATAGCTGCTAGCAATAATTGCATGTAAAATCCAACAGGCTTGTTGTACCCAAATTGGTTAATCACTCAACTTTTAGTACATGCAGACTGCCCATACATGGTTCAAATCTTGGCCGTTACCTGTTGAACTGGCTGAGATTCAAACTATTTAGTTTGTAAATTATGCGTTTATGGGGTACTGTCAAATGCTTTAGTGAAATCCAGATACACCACATCCACAGGCCTTTCTCTATCCAGACTACAGCTCTCCTGCTCATAGAATCTTAGCAGGTTGGTCTGGCAAATACGATCTTTCAGAAAACCATTGCTAGTTACTACTAATGACACTACTTTAAAAAGCAAATTCTTGAATGTGGTACCTTATCCCATCCAGTAGTTTACATCCTACTGATGTTAGGCTCACTGGCCTGTAGTTCCCAGGTTTATACTGTATCTCAGCCCTTGTTTGAATATTGGTACTGTGTTAATTTTTCGCCAATCAGCTGGTACCATTACAGTCACCAAGCAGACCTCCGGCCAAGCCCCCTATTTTATTTATTTTTTGGCCCCACATACCTGAAGGTGGTATCTGCACATTTTAACCACTTAAGCCCCGGACCATTTCGCTGGCCAAAGACCAGAGCACTTTTTGCGTCTCGGCACTGCGTCGCTTTAACTGACAATTGCGCGGTCGTGCGACGTGGCTCCCAAACAAAATTGACATCCTTTTTTTTTCCACAAATAGAGCTTTCCTTTGGTGGTATTTGATCACCTCTGCGGTTTTTATTTTTTGCGCTATAAACAAAAATAGAGCAACAATTTTGAAAAAAACACAATATTTTTTTACTTTTTGCTATAATAAATATCCCAAAAAATATATAAAAAAAAAACATTTTTTTTCCTCAGTTTAGGCCGAAACGTATTCTTCTACATATTTTTTGGTAAAAAAAATTTGCAATAAGCGTTTATTGATTGGTTTGCGCAAAAGTTATAGCGCCTACAAAATAGGGGTTCGTTTTATGGCATTTTTATTAATATTTTTTTTTTACTAGTAATGGTGGCGATCTGTGATTTTTTTATCATGACTGCGACATTATGGCGGACACATCGGACAATTTTGACACATTTTTGGGACCATTGCCATTTTTATAGCGATCAGAGCGATTAAATTGCACTGATTACTGTAAATATGACACTGGCAAGGAAGGGGTTAACCACTAGGGGGCTAGGGAAGGGTTAAGTGTGTCCTGGGAAGTGATTCTAACTGTAAGGGGGAGGGAATGTGTGTGACACATCACTGATCATAGCTCCCGATCACTAGGCAGAACGGGGAGATGCTTGTTTACATTAGCATCTCCCCGTTCCTCCTCTCCGTGAAACGATCGCAGGTATCCCCGCGGACATCGAGTCCGCGGGGCCCGCGGTCGGACTCACGGAGCCTGCAACGATGGCATGGCGTCAAATTCGCAAACACATACAGGTACGCCCATTCGCCTGTCCGTGCCATTCTGCCGACGTACATCGGCGTGCGCCGGTCGCTATGTGGTTAAATACTCACCCATCCAGTGGATCCAGCGTTGTCTGGATGAGATCCTCTCATGCCCTTTCACAGTTTTATCCTGTGCCGCCATGTTCTTTCTAACCTCATAGAGAGGCTCACGGCTTTTCCTAGTGTTCAGTGGACGGGCCTCTCGATGACGCGCTAACAGGCCCGCCCCCTCCTCTTCTCCTTGAATGAAAGGCTATGCCTCCTGTTATATATGACATGCATATCCCAGAAAGCATAGCGGGCAGTGTGCATGTCATTTACCTACTTCTGATACTTCTGAGTTCTGATGTGATGGATTAGATGTGAGGGCTGCATTATTTTTCCTTTTTAGGCTTTCTTTCTTCTATCCAGCCAGTAAGTCTGGTTTTGTTTTTTTTCAAAAGAACAAGCTCTCTTACAGTTACAGGAATGAGACAAAACATGTAACACTGGCAGGGGTACTTACCATGGTCAGCTATTTATGTAAAACCTTTATCCCAAAAGAAAAAAAAGTTTTGGCTTCAATGTGTTCAGTGTATCTAAATCTGCTAGTACATCCTCTCACACCAGACTGACAATGCTGCTATCCAAATCTGCCCTCTGTGCTCATTCATAAAGAGTGGAGTCATTCTAATACATGATATATGTTACTGGCCAAGTCACCAGATAAAAACAGAAGGAAAAAAGCCTTATAAAACAAAACCAATGGAGCTACCACATCTAATGATTGATAAGCTGCAATATATTACAATTTTGCTTTTGGATATAAATACAAAAAGTAGAGGGCAGCGGATCCTTGCAGTTATATAAAAAAAGGGGCTCTAAACCACTTCTAGGATGAACCTGGATAGGTATAAACATATACAACTCCATTTTCCTTTTGCCCTAATTTGGGTTCTGCCATCTTGTACCCTAAATCAGGTGTTTGAAACATTTCAGTACTCTGTATGACTTATCATGGTCTGTTCTTTATTACAGATCCAAAGGACAACTTTGCCTATCACTTCATCACCCCATGGATTGGTATGTAACAACTTTCCTATCAATTAATATTAGATTAAGAAATGCATACCTATGTTTATCATTTGCTCCTCCTATTACTTCCTCCTTTGTACTTTCCTGTTTACGGATTACTGGCAGGTGACACTTATCCCTCGTACACACGATCAGATTGTTGGCCAACAAAACCGTGGAATATTGTCCGAAGAGCGTTGGCCCAAACTTGACTTGCACCCACACGGCCACACAATTGTTGGCCAACAATTACGAATGTAGTGACGTACTAGACGTACTATGTGGTTTTTCAGCTCTTTAACGCCACCCTTTGGGCTCTTTCTACTAATTTCATGTTAGTATAAGTTTGGTGAGTGTTGATTCGTGCTTTTCTTTTCGCGTTTTTCATTTCGTGCTTTTCAGTTCGTTTCTGAACAGCCGTTCGTCAACCAGCCATGTTGCGGAATCGGAGGAGATAACGTGTTATTTATTATTGGCCTTGGAGTTATTGCTTTGACATTATTTTTTTGGTTGAATAATGATTTGATTTGGTATATTTTCTATATTTTTGGATGCATAGAATGCACTTTTTGGTTAAGTTCTATTGGCAGATAGAATGTCTAATTTTATTTGTTTTCTTTTTTTAATGCACAATAAAAAAAATTGTGGAGAATAATACTTGGCTATGTGTTTTACTTCAAATGACAGTTTGGGAGTAGGTAGTTACATTTAAAAAAATACAATGTAAAATTGACAAGGGACACCAACATAGTTGTATCTTTGCTCTTAAAAGCTACGGGATAATGGTGTTGTGGTAACTTGCCCAAAAAAAAAACAAAAAAAAAAAAACATAATATTATTCTTGATATCACTAGAAAAAAAATGCCTTTGAAAATTCGTTTGCAATAACTCCATCAGTATCACCAGCAAAGCAGCTTCATTATTATCCCATTAAAGAAGAAGAGAATTGTGAACTGCATTTCAAGATTTCATAATTTGCCACGTCACGAATGTTAATTCTCCATTCCGAACGCTAGTTTACAAGACCCACCGCTTCTGCTTCCGAGCATGCGTGTTTGTACTTTGTCCGATGGACTTGTGTACACACGATCGGAAAATCTGACAACACACATTTGTCCGCTGGAAAATTTGAGAACCTGCTAGCCAACATTTGTTGCTGGAAAGTCTGACAACAATTGTCCGATGGAGCGTACACACAGTCAGATTTACCGCCAACAGCCTGTCATCCAACATTTCCCATCGGAAAGTCCGATCACATGTACGCGGCTTTACACATACCTCCCAACTTCCTGAGATGGGACCAAGGATACCTATTAGCAAAAGTATGTAGGCATAGGACACGTCCCCTGCCACACCCCCCGTTAGGGGAATTGTACAAAAAAAAAAATTGGTTAAACCCACCAGTGCCCTGTTTTTACCTCTACTATTCCCTTATATCAGTTTTGGGAATTTACAAATGTAGCAATTTAGAACTTGGATGAAAGGTTTAGCGCTGGGAAACACTTTTTGAAAGACAAAAAGTACTTTTTTTTATACAACTATATAGATCATTACTATAAAGTAATATGTGCCAGTTCTACTACATATCACTGCTGCTATTTTGAACATTATCAAAGTCTCTCCCTTGGATTTTGGGCTTAGAGAGGTGGGGGTGGAGGCTGCAGGAGGTGTGTCATCAGAGGGCAGAGCAAGAGCAATACAGTAATCTTCCCAGTGAATAACTGTGCGGGGGGGGGGGGGGGTGTAAGCACAAGTTTGACCATTGGAGAACAGGCAGGCTGTGCCAGAAAACTGACCACACTGGGATGGTTGTGCTTCTATGCCTAGTGTGGTCAGTTTGAAATAGGAAAGGTTGGGGGCTGTCAGGATCACCGGGTATTTCACACAAAAGACATGCAAAGAGAACAGGATACTTTTAAACACAAGTACAGTGGGGATGGAAAGTATTCAGACCCCCTTAAATTTTTCACTCTTTGTTATATTGCAGCCATTTGCTAAAATCATTTAAGTTCATTTTTTTCCTCATTAATGTACACACAGCACCCCATATTGACAGAAAAACACAGAATTGTTGACATTTTTGCAGATTTATTAAAAAAGAAAAACTGAAATATCACATGGTTCTAAGTATTCAGACCCTTTGCTGTGACACTCATATATTTAACTCAGGTGCTTTCCATTTCTTCTGATCATCCTTGAGATGGTTCTACACCTTCATTTAAGTCCAGCTGTGTTTGATTATGCTGATTGGACTTGATTAGGAAAGCCACACACCTGTCTATATAAGACCTTACAGCTCACAATGCATGTCAGAGCAAATGAGAATCATTAGGTCAAAAGGAACTGCCTGAAGAGCTCAGAGACAGAATTGTGGCAAGGCACAGATCTGGCCAAGGTTGCAAAAAAATATCTGCTGCACTTAAGGTTCCTAAGAGCATAGTGGCCTCCATAATGCTTAAATGGAAGACGTTTGGGACGACCAGAACCCTTCCTAGAGCTGGCCGTCCGGCCAAACTGAGCTATCGGGGGAGAAGAGCCTTGGTGAGAGAGGTAAAGAAGAACCCAAAGATCACTGTGGCTGAGCTCCAGAGATGCAGTCGGGAGATGGGAGAAAGTTGTAGAAAGTCAACCATCACTGCAGCCCTCCACCAGTCGGGGCTTTATGGCAGAGTGGCCCGACGGAAGCCTCTCCTCAGTGTAAGACACATGAAAGCCCGCATGGAGTTTTCTAAAAAACACCTGAAGGACTCCAAGATGGTGAGAAATAAGATTCTCTGGTCTAATGAGACCAAGATAGAACTTTTTGGCCTTAATTCTAAGCGGTATGTGTGGAGAAAACCAGGCACTGCTCATCACCTGTCCAATACAGTCCCAACAGTGAAGCATTGTGGTGGCAGCATCATGCTGTTGGGGTGTTTTTCAGCTGCAGGGACAGGATGACTGGTTGCAATCGAGGGAAAGATGAATGCGGCCAAGTACAGGGATATTCTGGACGAAAACCTTCTCCAGAGTGCTCAGGACCTCAGACTGGGCCGAAGGTTTACCTTCCAACAAGACAATGACCCTAAGCACACAGCTAAAATAACGAAGGAGTGGCTTCACAACAACTCTCTGACTGTTCTTGAATGGCCCAGCCAGAGCCCTGACTTAAACCCAATTGAGCATCTCTGGAGAGACCTAAAAAATGGCTGTCCAACGTTTACCATCCAACCTGACAGAACTGGAGAGGATCTGCAAGGAGGAATGGCAGAGGATCCCCAAAACCAGGTGTGAAAAACTTGTTGCATCTTTCCCAAAATGACCCATGGCTGTATTAGATCAAAAGGGTGCTTCTACTAAATACTGAGCAAAGGGTCTGAATACTTAGGACCATGTGATATTTCAGTTTTTCTTTTTTAAGAAATCTGCAAAAATGTCAACAATTCTGTGTTTTTCTGTCAATATGGGGTGCTGTGTGTACATTAATGAGGAAAAAAATGAACTTAAATGATTTTAGCAAATGGCTGCAATATAACAAAGAGTGAAAAATTTAAGGGGGTCTGAATACTTTCCGTCCCCACTGTATATGGTACAACAGACACATATGAAGAATATGAATTGCTGGGGTAACATACATGTTAAGGAACTAGTGGAATATTCAACTCAGTCAAGTCTAAAATTTCGTATTTGTATCCATGGACCATGTACATGTAACTCTGGTTTTTATGCATCTTTTGTTTTGATCGTTCTATTGTGTTTTTGTTATACAGGGAAAGGGTTATTGGTATTATCTGGTCCAAAGTGGTCCCAGCACCGCAAGCTGCTTACCCCGGGTTTCCATTATGATGTTCTGAAGCCATATGTGAGACTTATGTCAGACTGCGCTAATGTGATGTTGGTAAGCAGCAATCAATGTTGAGCTACAGACTGACTTTTTAGATCATGAGCAAGTGAGCAGAATAGTAGAGTGAAGAAGGGATAGTCCTTAAAATGTTTTTTTTGTTGTCTGTACCTGCCTGTTCTGGTGACAAAGGCACCTCCTCCTGTTTCCCGGAATCTGAAGGACAGGAAGCGAGATAAAATCTCATCAGTGTGGTCACCTATAGTAATAAGAACCAGGCAGGTGTATTGGCTTTTCCATCCTACTCTATTCAAGAAAACATAAAAAAAATGAATTTGTTCTTTAAAGTAGAACCAACGACAAACCTTTTTTTTACTATCTTGGATAGAGTATGGAATGGTTATAATCCCTGTCAGTTTTTGTTACCATCTGTGTCCCATTGTGGAGATTTCCCTTCATCTTCTGCCCATAGCCAAAACAGGAATGAGAGAAAATCCCTCCAGCAGGATCTCTAGAACTAGTGTCCCCATTGGAAGACTTCCTCTCTATTCCTGTTCTGTTGACAGTGCAAAACTGGGGTTTTTCTTTCACTTCTACTCTCTGTGATAACAGTACGCAAGCCAAATGGAGAAGGCGATTCTCCACAATGGCGGTAAAGACAGCAATAAAAACCTGACAGGTGTTCTAATCCTTCTCCACTCTTCTCAGAATAAAAAAAAAAAACATTTTGCCTTTAGTTATGTTTCAATAAATGATGAGATTAATATGATCTTTCTTGTTTGATCTTCATTAGGACAAATTGGAGCATCTGGCTTCAGATAAGAAGTCTATAGAGCTGTTCCATCATGTCAGCCTCATGACATTGGACACCATCATGAAATGTGCCTTCAGTTACCAAAGCAACTGCCAGAATGACAGGTCAGTAACTTCTGAGCGGTACTAAAATATTTTGAATTTTTGGCTTCTTGCTATCAAGGCACCCGGTGACCTAAGGAGATTACTGCATGGCATAGACCGGTCTCACGTTTTGTTCCCTTACAGTGATAGTGAATACATCAAGGCTGTTTATGATCTCTCCTATTTGGTGGAACATCGAACACGAGCTTTCCAATACCATAATGATCTCATCTTCAACCTGAGCCCCTCCGGATACCGATTCCGGAGAGCTCTAAGAACAGCACATGAACACACAGGTAAGCAGGGGCATAGATAAAGGGGATATAAGGGGGGTCAAAACCTCCTCCGCCTGGCATGATTGACAGCCATAATTAAAAATAAAGAAGCATTTCCATTTTCTAAAAGTTTGTTTCTTAGCAGTCCATGAAAAATAACCCTAGTTCCTGTTGGCTCCCACTCGTACATGTAGTAGATCAGAGACTGATTACAGAAGAACTACTTGTCAGCAGGCCCCTGGTTGGTTGCCAGCAAAGACCATGCTGGCATAGGACCCCTTCCTTCATTCTCCTGAAATAGGAATGACATGGGGTACTACATACTTTGATAAGAGCCACCTCCGCAATTTTGGCTATTCACTTACTTTTGGCCTGAGGCCTGGTTCCACACTACGTCTTGACACTTTTTCACAAGAACATTTGTCCACAAAGCCAGTTTTTCTAGATGCTTTAGTGAACATGAACAGGGTACAAAGTATTCTTCAGGCCGGGTCATGCATAGCCTATTTCTCCACATCACTTAAGATTATATGTTCAGTGCAACATGGGGTGCCATCCAGCTCCTCCACCATTCCTCCTTTGTAAGGTTTTTTCCTGACATGGGCTCTTCTTCCTTCCCTCCCCTTGAGCACTACCTTCCAACACACGTTGTGTAGTCTATGGCTTGCATATGTTTGGCATTTGCCATGAACCTTTGCCTTGCCTACCCCGCCCTAACACGTACAGGATAAAGAGATAGCCCAACCCACCTTACACTCCCAGGGAGCTATTTTCCCATAAATGGGCACTAACCCACGCTTGCATACTGACTGTCCAGAAGGCTTGTGTGTTCACCTAGGATTAACCTCATTCACAAAATACAGGAGCTTCCTGGTGCGCCATAATCCTGTCATCACCAGTGTTAGCATATCATTGCCTTGTATATCAACACTGGCTCATTTTCAGATTGTCCCCAATGCCCATGTGTTTTGAATCATTCATTGCAAAGGTATCCCACCCTACCAAACTATATCAGACCTCTTTAGGCATCCCATGCCTCAGAGTGGTTACAAACCCACCAACAACTAACCATCCAGCTACCTACATCTAAGACCCATTTCACACTGGGGCGTTTTTCAGGCGCTTTAGCGTTAAAAAAAGCACCTGAAAGAAGCCTCATCTGCAATCCCAATGTGAAAACCCGAGTGCTAGGACGACAAAAAAAGTCCTGCAAGCATCTTCTTTGCAGCGCTTTCGTGTTTTTGCCACCGGGCTGGGTGCGCCAATGGCTCAAGCCCTTTCACACTGCCAGCGCCCGAAAAATGCCTGAAAAATGCCCCAGTGTGAAGGGGGTCTTAAGCGGCGCTTTACCAGCGTTTTTTGGGCGCTGGCAGTGTGAAAGGGCTCAGGCTTTCATATTTGGATTGCAGATGAGGCTTCTTTCAGGCGCTTTACAGGCGCTTTTTTTAACGCTAAAGTGCCTGAAAAACACCTGAAAAACACCCCAGTGTGAAAGGGGTCTTAGAGCCATTCGCAGGAGGAAAAAGTATCTACAGCCCTGCAGATAACTGTAAACTTATGAATGCTACAAGACACTGTCCAAAAATTCAAGGAAAGACATAACTGACCTGCTTTGGAAAATGTTTTTTGTCTGGCTGCCCTTGACTTCAGTATTTTATTAACCACTGGCCTGGAATAAGTATGCAGAATTCTTGATCTCTGTACTGTAGTTTGAGGATCAACATTTTATTATCATCCTCTAGGCCAGCCATCCTCAACCACATTTCTGTGGAATATTAGAATATCTAGATATTGCAAGGGTTCCGTGAGCTGTGGTTTATTGACCTCTCAATAATGATTCCTGCAGAATTCCAGGAGCAATGCCTCCTGGCAGAGCCAGTGGCATGACACCAATATTTTAGGGGTCTGCAGATGTGTGGCATTCTGACCCCTACTCTGACCACACTTCCCTGACTACTTCTCTAAAGGGTTGCATTCTTTTTCCTGGCCACCAATGTAAAATGCATTTTCCCCCCAAATCCCCAATAAATTATCGTAGATTCAGCACGGGTTCCCTGAGACTTGAAACTTATTTCATAGGGTTCCTATATGCACTGCACAGATACATTTTTCATTTTATCCCTGGAGCTCAGCTTTAATTGATGATAGCTATGTCATGCATATTTACTTTATATAAAATGGTGCCTTAAACAGGATGTAAACTCTCACATATACCCAGTGAAGTGAACAGCCTCGGATGATACACAGAGATGAAAAAAATCCTCCTACATATGTTTTAAATGTATATCTGCTGTCTTCTCCTTTTCTATACTCTTTGGAAAGTGCAGATCGTATTAGAAATCTTTCTTCCTCTTTCAGCAGTACATAGGGGTAAGTGGGGAGTCTGGACTTACACAGTGTAAGTCCACTATGTAAGTTCAGAGTTGACAGTATTAACCAGGGCCGGGACAAGGGGTGGGCAGGAGGGGCAGCTGCCATGGGCACTGTGGTATCATGAGAGGTGGGGGGGGGGGCATGAAGAGATTGGGGGAAGAGGATTTGTATGGGGGGGTGGCAGGGGGTATGAATTGTTATAGTTGGGGAAATGGGGGGGGGTGCTAGGAGTCGTGATTTTGGGGGAATTTGTGTTAGTAGGGATAATTGGGAGGTATTTGTGCTAGGAGGGGACATTTGGAGGGGGGGGATTTGTGCTAGGAGAGATAATTTTTTTTTTTTTTTTTTTTTTTTTTTTTGGGCGGGGAATTTGTGCTAGTAGGGACAATTGGGAGGTATTTGTGCTATAAGGGGAAATTTGGGGAAGGGAGGGTGGGCTTTGTGCTAAAAGGTGGAGAATGTGTGCTGGGAAGGGATTTTCAGTGGGGGAAGAGGATGTGTACCGAGAGGGGAAATTTGAAGGGTAGAGGACGTGTTCTAGGAGGAGTGATTTTTTTGGGGCTTTGATTTGCAGGAAGAGAGGATTTGAGCTAAGAAGGGGGATGGGGGGAGGCAAAGATTTGTGCTGGGAGGGGGGATTTCAGCAGGGGGTGGATTTGTCCTGGGAGGAGGGGAATTTATGCTTAGGAGTAAGCAGGTAGATTAGTCCCAAATTTTTATATTTTTGGGGGGGGGGGGATTTTTGCTGACATATAATGCTCATACATCTTGGGGGGTGCGCTTGTCCCTGCACTAGTAATAAAACATTATTTTTTTTTGTAATAACTTTTTATATGGTATGACATTTTATATGGTATGACATATGTTATGACATCATATGTGTTATGACATCAATGTCTGTAACATGTTTTTTTTCCAATACAGATAATGTGATCAAGCAGCGGAAAGATTCTCTTAAACAGGATACTGAGCTGGAGAAGATCAAGCAGAAGAGACACCTGGACTTTCTTGACATTCTTCTCTATGCCAAGGTACCAAATCCAAGCTGAAAGGACCATTTGTTATAGAAGACATTATTCTCATTGAATAGCTCATACAGAAAAGATTTCAACAACATCCATGGATACATATGTACAATTTTAACAGATCAACAAAATCAATGTCTTTCAGAGATAGCTTTTCCTAAGAGAAACATTAGAAGCATGTTGTCAATCTGCAAATACCAGTTTCTTGGCTATATTGCTGACCCTCTTGCTTCAATCCTTTGCGTCACTAAAAACAAGCATGCAGAGGAGGGTATCTGACTTTGCTGATCTGCATTCTTGTTCTGGGGTCAACGTCTCTGGATATACTGTATTGAAGATATATAACAGTAATAAGCTCAAAAGTGTTGTTACAAGTGTTATTAAAAGAGTTAAGGAGAAGATTTAAAAGAGTTACTCGCCACCAGTTGCCCCACCCAAATCCTACTCTGCCCCGCCCTTAAACACACCCTCTCAAGTGCACCTATGTCCCCAATTCCCCCTCCGCCTAGCACACCTCTACCTCTAATTCCTTTTCCCACCATATCTCTGCCTCCAATGCCCCCCAGCACACCTGTGCTTTTAAATGACCCCCCAGCACACCTTGTTTTCCAACTTCCCCTCTCCAGCACACCTATGTATCCAATCCCCCCCCCCAAATCCAGCGCATCTATGCTTTCAATATTCCCCCCAATCCATCATACTTATGCCTCCAATTACCCCCCCTCCCCAATCCAGTACATATGCTATCAATCTCTCCCTTCTTCCCAGCACACATCTTGTTCAATCCCCCATCATACCAATGCCTCTAGCACATGTACTGCTTTGAATCACAGCACGCTATCATAGCTAGCAATCTTCTTGCAGCCATGGGGGTCAGGCATCCGTGCACACTAAGGGTGGGCCAAGAGGGTTTGAGCCCGCCCACTTAGGACTGCCGTGAGACATGCACCGCCCCACTCCTTAGATGTGTGGCAGGAGGGAAGTGGAGAGGGGCAGTCCTAGGCGGCTGTCCAATTCCTATTAAAATGCCCATGCTGCAACCCTGTGCGGGGATGGGCGGCAGGAGGGAGGTGGAGAGGGGTGGTCCCAGGTGGCTGTATGATTTCTATTGAAATGGCCATGCTGTGAGCCTGTGCACAGCCAGGGGGCACTGGCTATACATTCCCGTGACAGCACAGCCCTGTCCATACTCGCCCTCCTTATTTTTCCACTCACCAAATGCGAGGAGGCAAGTGGAAATTTTGAGGGGTGGTATATGTGTGTGTGTGTATATGTATAATATATATATATATATACATACAATATATATATATAGAATTGCACAAAGCAGCCCAAATCCTCCTTTTCTGGGGTCCCCCGCCAGCACTCCTGGCTCCTCCTCTTCTTGATGTGCCACCATAGGAAGCCACTTCCTGTTGTGGCACACTTGCTGGCTCAATCACAAACCACGCTGCTATGACACAGACATTGCAGCTTAGCCCTCCTGTCCCTCATCACTGGATCTGACTGACAGCAACAGGAGGCAACGGCTCCCGCTGCCTCAGCAAAGCCCGAGAGCAGCTTCAAGGGGGCACAGTGCTAGATCAAGTGATCGCTCAGGTAAGTATAGAGGGGGGTGATACTAAAACCTAAACATTTTTTTACCTTAACGCAGGGAATGCATTATGGTAAAAAAAAAGTTTATGCTTTAGAACCACTTTTCCACTATACTGTATTGAAGCTGGATGTAAAAAAAAAAAAAGGCTTTTAAGAAAGAGATGAGTGCCCAAGGGGGCACTATCAAACCCACATTTGCCTTCCTTCTCAGAAATACTAGAACACCAAACTACTAACTGTATTTTTATTGTTTTCTGTACCCTATGATGACAGCTAAAAATAACCATTAGCAATAAGTTGCAAATCAAAGTTAACATAAATACCAAAATTCTTAATTAGTGTTCAGTTTTGGGAACTTTTACATTTACAATATTGATAAATTAAGAAATATAAGCTGCTCATATGCATATACAGTATGTATTCTTCAAATGTTGGGATATACTGGTCCTCATATTATGGCAATCATGCTTACCATCCACTATTATTTTGGATATTTAGAATTAGACTTAGCTCTATTATAAATACATCTATGATAAAAATTATAGACCCTTCATTTCTTTGTAAGTGGGTAAATTTTAAAAAATCTGCAGGGGATCAAAAAATAATTTACCTCACTTTATATGCATGCATAGGTAACTTCATTCACAATTTATGCTAAGAATTTCCTCTGAATTCAAAATTTAAAGTTAACCTTTGAGGGCAGAAAAATAGAAGAAGCCCCAATTCTTTGTGGAGCCTGGGTAGATCAGTGCAGAGCTTTTGTTTTTTTTATTATTATAAGCTTAAAGGTTGCTAATATATCGATTTCTGAAACCATCAGGATGAAAATGGTCAGGGTCTGTCGGATGAGGACTTGCGTGCAGAGGTGGACACATTCATGTTCGAGGGACATGATACAACGGCCAGCGGAATCTCTTGGACATTATACTGTATGGCTATATACCCTGAACACCAGGACAAATGCCGGGAGGAGATCACAGAGCTTCTGGGAGGTCGGAACACCTTGGAATGGTGAGAACATTTTATCTCAATGTCCTTTTAATATGATGAGCTACCAAACAGCTTTCTGTGCACTAATAATGACCAAATCTAATCAAAGCATAAATAGCAGTTCAGTGTGGATGCTTGATAGTTAAAATTTCCAATGTCTCCCAGCTTTCCTGAATTCCAGATCTAAGGAGCTAGTTGGTGGTTAAACCCACTATTGCCCAAACTCAACACTAATATCAGTTTTGGTTGGACTGAGGCTGTATTACTGAGTGGGAAGTAGGGGTTAAAACTGCACCCTGCCTTACTCATGTTAGAATGAGACCAGAAAAAAGGTATTGTTTGTTATTCTACAGTGTCAGTATTATTCTTAAAGTTACCTCCTAATAACACATAATATATACTGTAGCACTTAATTATAAGTGCATCTGCATTTGCATTTTTCTCTTGATTCCCCCTGCAAAGTCCCACATATTCCTGTCAATCCTGGCTGTGAAGCCCACCTAATACAGCTTCCTGTAATAGAGTGGAAACAATGTTGCACAGCTCCTGAATTCAGAGCAGAGTTGTCACTCTCATGTAGGTTGTGTCTGCTTGTACTACAGTGGGATGGAAACATGTTACAGGGGGCGTGGTCACAGTGGCGTATCGTGGGGGGGTGCGGAAGGGGGCCGTGGCAACAATTAGGGGGGCGAAAGTCTGCGCCAGTGTGTGTCACTACTGGCTGCCTCCTCCTAATTTCAATTTCTTGTGTCCCCGCACTCTGGATGCCATGTTCAGTTTTCAGCACCCTGTGATTGGGCGAATGGGGTCATGTGCGAAGGCGGAACACACTGGTGCAGAATTTCGCACCCCTAAGTGTTGCGCCCGGGGCCGCGGCCCCTCCGCACCCCCCCAAGCTACGCCACTGTGCCTACGCCCTCTGTAACATGTTTCCCTTCCACTGTAGTACAAGCAGACATAGCCTACATAAGAGTGACAACTCTCTGAATTCAGAAGCTGTGCAACATTGTTGCCACTCTATCACAGGAAGCTGTATTAGGTGGACTTCACAGCCAGGATTGACAGGAATATGTGGGACTTTGCAGGGGTTGATCATGGTTGCTGCTGGAGCCCCGCTGCCGCACATGACCCCATATGCCCGATCATAGGGCATTGGAGACTGAACATGGTGGCTACAGCGCGGCGACACAGGAAATTAAAATCAGGAGGAGGCAGCCAGTAGTGACACACACTGGCGCAGAATTTTGCCCCCCTAAATGTTGCGCCCGGGGCCACGGCCCCCTCTGCACCCCTTGCGCTACGCCACTGTGGCCACGCCCCCTGTAACATGTTTCCATCCCACTGTAGTGCAAGCCAGTTTTCTTTATGGTTAGTTTACCAAAATCTTCAGTCCTATCATGAGACATGTAGAATTCTCTTACCTTTTAAATGTTCTCCGGTGAAGAACAGTTGTCAGTGATGCATAGTCATCAACACTGTGCTCTGCATCATTCAATATGAATGCAGGGAACTGGTGATGCCCCCATAGTGGGAGAACCTAAAAGACTGAGGACATCTAGCCACACAATAGGACTACTGCAGGAGATAGGAGCAAGAATTGAGTATTGCAGCCAGAGGGGGGGGGGGGGGGGTTAAACCTTGATAGTTAGGGACTACTTTTAAAAATTCTCAAAGTTAGGCTTTAAATATTTAGCATATTTCACTTTTGTGTGTTATCAGGGAGGATATGGGTAAGATGCCGTACACCACCATGTGTATTAAGGAGAGCATGCGCTTGTATCCACCAGTGCCAGGTGTGGCCCGTCAACTTACCTCGTCCGTCACCTTCCCTGATGGCCGGAGTCTGCCTAAAGGTCAGTTATCACAAATGCATTTTATACTGACATTGTGTGTTCTGTGTCTTTAAAGCCCAATTACTGTTGTTTTTTTATTTTTGAAAGTTTACTTTTTCTAAAATGGCAGTCATAATATTACTATCGCCATATTTCTCTGAATATATAGAGTCTCGGGACATGTACAAACTGTTTACCCATGGTGCACTCCAAGAATATGGTTACCACACAATTATATCTTTACCATGCTAGTGAACATACCAAATTGTTTTATTGTAATTTGCTATTATGACTGTAATAATGGCACAGTGCCATCTACAAGCTGGAAGAGAAACCTGCACCTGCCTACATCTTAGTCCGAGCCATATTGTTTTAAGTTTGCCTGAAGAGAGTAATGAGAACCAAAAATGGCAAGAATGTATGCCATCTCTTATAATATTTGCAATTCATTCACAAGACAGCTCAAATATGTATATATCTTGCAAACTTGTAAGTGGGACCCAATAATCCACTCTGCAATCTTAACCAAAAAACTGCCAATTACAGGCGGTCGCCGAGTTACGAACAGCTCCTACTTACGAACGGCCTCAAATGTCGGCCACTTGTGCTCCACGCTGGTCCTGGATACCTCCAGACACATCCCATACTGCAGTACTACATGTACTGCATAGCCAGAAGAGCCCCAGATAACATAACAAGTGCCTGGAACAACCCACATCCATGCACAGGCGGACGTTACACTTACGAATGCAGTGTTCCAACCGGAAGTTACACTTACAAATGCAGTGTTGCGACTTACGAACAACTTCGACTTACGAACAAACCTACAGTCCCTATTGTGTTCGTATTTCTGGGACTTCCTGTATAAAGTATATGTATAAGAGATCCTGCACACATAATCACTCAGTGCTCCAAAACCCCACTTATGCCATAAAATTATATAAGCATCCATGATGAACAGTTTCTAGATGGGTGTTAAGAGCAAAGGAAAATCCTGCAGCTCCTCAGTAGCAGATCCTGGGAACAATCCAATCAGATGATGTAAAAAGATAAAACGGCAAGGGCGCAGGAGTGAGTTAAAAACTGTAAAGAGTTTTTTATAACAGAAATATCATCACACATAATATCACTCACATTATAATTATCTATGTCTGACTTAGGTTGCAGGAAGAAGACGTAATGCAACAACCAGGGGCTTCTGGAAGCACTGATGTTTGGTAGGCCTTGGTTACAGTGGTGCCCACTTGCTGAAAAATAACAGCTGATGGGGTCTACAGGTGTGTTCCGTACACCTCACAGACAGAGCACAATGTCACAGGGGATGGAATGGACAGCAATGTGTTTCAAGAACACAGCCCCCTTTGTCAAGCCTGCCTGAAAGAACGAGATGCCGGGCTATATGTAAGCACAGCATACAGAAGTGGGAGGGGAGCGCAATGTGATTGGGGCTTAGCGAGATTTAAAAGGCGGACTAAAAGGACTAGCTGGATTACAAGGAGGCAAAAGTAAACAAAGGAAAAAAGATCAGGGCACAGAATAACAATACTAAAACTTAATAAAAAGGCATAATGGAAAATAGGTGGGTCTGGCGCCATTTTAACTGCGGCTTGCTGAACATCAGTTTGAAAAAGAAAAAACCAGAATAAAGGTTCCTAACACACGCAAATGGAAGTGCTTTTGATTATAAAATATATCAATATCAGTCTATTGTGGTAAGGAGCTGCACATTGTAAAGTGTGTTAACACCTGCAATATGTGTAAAATCAGAATAACCACTCTCTTATTATTGTATAAATCATTATTTAAACATCATCACTGTGAACAAACAAATGCATATAATTAACTTCAAAATTATAAAAAGTGAATGTGTATTATACAGTCCATAGTAAATCCAAAATAAGTCCCAAATGTGAATAACGTTCGTAGTGAGTATAGAGGTGTCTTCTCTCCACCAGCATGCAGACACAATAAACACTCACCAGACTCAATTGACCCCTCTTAAAGGTAGTCAAGATGCGCATAAGGGAACAATCCCAAGGAGTCACAGGTAAGGTCACCAAATAGAATCCAGGTCACTGCTGACATCCATTCATTAATAGATGAAACTGTACTAAAACTTTATTGATACCACATGAGAGTCAAGATGGAGAGGAAAGAGGGCTCTCATAGTGTAGTAATCGTTATTTTTTTCAAAAAATATATTGCACTTACATCCGAGAAAAACAACAATCAGCATGTATAATATAGGAACTGTCGGTTTGCGCTCCACCTGCTTTCCAGCTGACCGGAAGTGACTTATCTTGTGTTCTTGGGATACGTCACTTCCGGTGAGCTGGAAGGCAGGTGGAGCTCAAAACAGCGTTTCCTATAGTATATGTTTCCTATATTATACATGCTGATTGTTGTTCTACTCGGATGTAAGTGCGGATGTAAGGATATATTTGTTTTTTAAAATAAATGATTACTACACTATGAGAGCCCTCTTTCCTCTCCCTCTTCACTCTCAGTTGGTATCATTGGAGTTTTTAGTGCAGTATACCACTACGGATGTTATTCACATTTAGGACTTATATTGGATCCACTATGGACTGTATAATACACATTCACTTTTTATAATTTTGAAGTTAATTATATGCATTTGTTTGTTCACAGGAGTGATGTTTAATTAATGATTTATACATGAATATGAGTGCGGTTATTCTGATTTTACACATATTGCTGAACATCAGTGCTTCCACTATGGGGTCCTAGTGTTTGCATTACATCTTCCTCCTGCATCCTAAGTTGGACACAGGCAACTTTAATGTGAGTAATGCTATTTCTGTTAATAAAAATTTTCACATAGTTAGTTAGGTTGAAAAAAGACACTGGTCGTCCATCTAGTTCAACCAATAAAGGAATTGGTATTCACACAGCTGAAAGTGTAGAATACCTGCAGCGGCCAGGGATCAGCAAAGCAACCGAAACTCAATGCATTCCAGCAATGCTGCAGGTCATTGGAATGGTAAGAATATAGCATTTTTTTTACACTTTTAAATTATTTCACTTTTAACCCTGTGACAGAGTCACTTTAAATGCATGAAAAATAAACATTTAATCATACCAATTTACCCATCTGCAAATTACAACGTTGGACTTTTTTCTTATCTGACAGATTCCAATGTTCTATTGAGTATATATACCATAAACAGATGCCCAAGTGTCTGGAATGATCCAGAGGTAAGGTTGGTCTACTTTTAACATTGGTGTGTGTATAATAATAACAAATAATTGATCATTCTTGCCCTTTTTTTTATTATTTTATCCAGTGATATCGGCTTTAAGCATGTTTTTTCAGCTGCATTTCTCTTTCCTGGAGCAAAGACGTCCAGGAGAGGCCAAAAAACGTCCTGTATACATGAGGCCTTACACTCACCTCCTGTTCTGGTGACCGCTAAATAATTTTGGTTTTCCTATCATTTTTCTATTGTGGTGGCAATGGTCACCAGCAAAAACAGTATGCGAATCTTCTCCACTGGGAACACAGAGAGCAATGAAAACTTGACAGGGTTTTAATTTTTTTCACGCTTCATCCAAAACAAATAAAGGTTTGGGCTATACATACACTTTATTGGTGATAATGACACAATTTTTTTTCTGCATAATGCTGTTAACATTTTCCTAACTAGTGCTCAAAGCATAGTTGCCAACATTGTAAAAAAAATTATAGGGACACTTTTTTGGCTGTAGGCAGAGTCTTATTATAATTAGGGGGTGGGGCATGCATTTGTAGGCGTAGCATAGCAAAAAATAACAGCGAAAAACGGGTGTGGTTTATGTGGAATAGCGGGTGTGGCTTAAATGGGCGTGGCTCAAAGAGGTGTGGTTAGTATGAGATGAATGAGGGATGGAGGGAGAAAGAAAGGGGGAAAGAGGGAGAGAGAGAGAGACAGAAAAAAGGAGGGAAGGAAAGAGAAGGAAGGAAAGAAAGAAAGAGAGAGGGAAGGAGAGAGAAGGAAGGAAAGAGGGATGGAGGAACAGCAGGCCCAGATCCTATACCACAATAGAAGTGTGTATTCAGAGTTTAACAAATCAGCAGATAAAGATACTCCAAACACCTGGTGTTAGTGCTTCAATCATCCTGGCACCATGGTTGTTATGGTGTCAGGATGATTGAAGCACATTATTTCTATTATTACATTGTAATATAAAATGAAATAATTCAACTCACCATAATGCATAATCAGTGGGACCCCTGAGCGTGTCACCTGCCACGTCGCCTGCCACCAGATGCCATCAGGTGCCCCCCAGCAGAGTCCATCCATACATCAGGTGCCCCCAGCAGAGTCCGTCCTTACATCAGGTGCCCCCAGCAGAGTCAGTCCTTGCATTAGGTACCCCCAGCAGAGTCTGTCCTTACATAAGGTGCCCCCAGCAGAGTCCCTCCTTACATCAGGCATTCCAGCGGAGTCCCTCCTTACATCAGGTGTCCCCAGCGGAGTACCTCCTTACATCAGGCGTCCCAAGCGGAGTCCCTCCTTACATCAGGTGTCCCCAGCGGAGTCCCTCCTTACATCAGGCATCCCCAGCGGAGCCCCACCTTACATCAGATTTCCCCAGCAGAGTCCCTCCTTACATCAGGCGTCCCCAGCGTAGTCCCTCCTTACATCAGGCATCCCCAGTGTAATCCTTTCTTACATTAGGCGTCCCCAGCGGAGTCCCTCCTTACATCAGGTGTCCCCAGCGGAGTCCCTCCTTACATCAGGCATCCCCAGCGGAGTCCCTCCTTACATCAGGTGTCCCCAGCGGAGTCCCTCCTTACATCAGGTGTCCCCAGCAGAGTCCCTCCTTACATCAGGCGTCCCCAGCGGAGTCCCTCTTTACATCAGGCGTCCCCAGCGGAGTCCCTCCTTACATCAGATGTTCCCTCATTGGAGCCCCCCTTAATCAGGCGTCCCCCTATTGGAGCCCCCCTCACATCAGGCTTCCCCCCATTGGAGCCCCCCTTACATTAGTTGTCCCCCCATTGGAGCCCCCTTACATCAGGTATAGCGGTGTCTCCGCCGCCATTATGGTTTCCCCGTTCCCCGAGGGGGAACAAAATAGAGGCGGAGCCAGCCACGTGGCTACAATAGAAATTAAGCTGCGGCACCGCCCACCCCCGCCCCTTTTAATAAAAGGTCAGAGACGGACCGGGAGCGGGGCGGGGGTGGGCGGTGCCGCAGCTTAATTTCTATTGTAGCCACCCGTGTTCTTCTTTTGGTCTTCTTAAAAATGTCGGCAGAAACATTGTCTCCACCGGCCACAGATCTCTAGCGGCGGGCGGCGGCGACAAGTCAGGAAAAAACGTATTTCCCGGGACACAATAAAATCGGGAAAAGGGTCTAAATCCCGGGAATGTCCCGGAAAATTCGGGACAGTTGGCAAGTATGTCAAAGGTGTGCACAGTCTCTTGCGTTAGGATGTGCACCCCAAAGCTCACACTCAGTTTTGAGACAGAGAAAGGGACTGAGAACAGAGATTCCCCAGTCCCTTTCTCTGTAGCCTCATTTTGCACTGGGCAGTGAATGGATGGGAAGTGCTCTGTGCTGAGCAGCTTCCTGTTCATTCACAAACTGAAGCATAGTAAACACAGTTCACTGTGTTCATACATAACTGAAGCATAGTGATTGATTGGTACCAATCACTCATTGTGTTCATTCAGAAAAGGAAGGAGCTGCTAAATGTTGTATTTACCGGCCCCTTCCCCGCTCTCATCCTAAAATGATGGACCCGGGCAGCAAGGGACACAATTGGACACAGCTGATCATGTGGTAAAGCACCTACGTCGTCATTGGCTCTTTACCGTGATCAGAGATGCGGTGTATCTGGGTGACACACGGAACCACCGATCGCCGTGCTGCGTGCCCACAGGGGCCCGCACAGAGACTTGTTCTGATGGATGTCCTATGATGTCCAATCAGAACATTGGAGCCCCCACCCGGTTGTCATTTTGCTATAGGCTGAGCGGGAAGGTGTTAAACTTTGTGTTTTGTTTTTTTTGTCATATTGGTATTTTAGATTTTTTAGAGATCATTCAAATTGATACACACATTGTTATTAATTCTTTGTTTTCAGGTTTTTGATCCCTTGAGATTTTCACCAGAGAATTCCACCGGCCGACATGCATACTCCTTTGTACCTTTCTCAGCAGGATCAAGGTATATGTTTTAGCCTGATTTTACAGTGCGGGGGCTTTTACATATGTTTCCATCAAGATTTATACATGGCTTCTTTATGTCCTATTCTATTTTAGAGTAAATGGCCCTTTAAGAAACAATGAGCTCATTACAGCATATTACTGATGACCAATTTTCCATCATCTCACACACCAGAGGGTCGGCTTATAAATGTTTTCATAGGATTCATGGAAATTTTACCCAGGATTACCGCGTTTATCCAACTGAGTTCGAATAGATGGGTGAATCTTGGGTGAAAGTTGTGTAAAAACATTTCTAAATAGAAAAATATAAATGTTTTATTATTATTTGCCAAGAGATATTGGAATGAACAAGATCAACAATTTATTATTTTGTGTTCCAATAAGTTTAAGACCCCTTTCACACTGGGATGCCCTGCTGCTTTAGTGCTGTTTTAGCGGCTCTTTTCAGCCGCTAGCGGGGAGCTTTTTACCCCCCAAATTTTTAAAAAGTCCAGTTTTGCGGCGCTTTCAAATGGCTTTTAAGGCGCTTTGGAAGCGCTGTCCACTCATTGCAATGGGCAGGGCGTTTTGGGAGCGCTAAATACAGCGCTCCCAAACCGCCCCAAAGATGCTGCTTGCAGGACTTTTCGTATCGTCCCACAAGCTCACCGCCCAAGTGTGAAAAGACACACTGCAATGAATGGGAGGTGCTTTTCAGAGACTATTTCTAGCGCTAAAGCGCCTGAAAATCGCCCAGTGTGAAAGTAGCCTTACTGAAACATCAAGTCACATATATGAGGATGATTTACTATTTAGAAACGGTATATTTTTATCTACCAGTATCATGCAGTGATTTATACTTGAAGCCTTAAAGTGATACTAAACACACACTTTAATGTACATTGTCCCTTCTATTTCTGTATATGGATGATGGCACTGTAATTATTTTAATAAAAAAAAACTTCTAAATGATATATAGCTGTCACATGACCCAGATCTATCTCAGGCTGTCTGCAGGGAAACATATGCTGGAGGAGCTTCTAGTCTTCTGCTGCTGGCCACATGTTCATAATAAAAATAAAAAACAGCCTTTGGAATACAGAGTAAAAATAAATAATGAATCAATTAATAAACTTTTTAAAATTGTCATACAAATATATATTTGAGATCAAATCTCTATTATTCTTTGGAAATAACATGATGTGGACAGATTTATGCCAGTCGCAAGCTGTGTTTTAGAATGAGAGGGAAGTGAAGCCTCCGTTAATCTACATGTACTATCTGGTTAGTGGGCATGGAGGAGGAGGAGGAAGGGAGTGGGCTGTCATTTACCCCTGTGTATACGCCCACATGTGTGACTCTATAGTCACATGGGCTGCTCAGATGTGATCAGGAGGAAATGCTCAGCATAGAAACTCACTGAAAACTGAGCATGTGCAGAGTTGCCACCACAGCTGAAAAATCCCTAGCTGAATTAGGAATATGAACAGAAAGGGGAGATAGAGAGCAGCAGGATCAACCAGGTTTATTTGCAGAATACAGAAATGAATCTCATAGTGACTGAGTATAAACAGCATGTAATACACATTTCTTGAGAGTTTTTTATGACCTGGGTTTAGTGGCACTTTAATTTTCCTACTGTAGGCAGTATTGTGGTGAATATTACCAGATCCAAAATGGTGGTTAGGGTAGAAGAGGTGTCGCCAGACCCTGGCACGCAGCGTATGCTCCCCCAGATCTTTTACTTAGGATTGCCTGGTCTGCTTTTTTTAGTAATATTTTGCTGACTGCCATCTCAAGTAACCATGCATATATTGCTGAAAATTGGCTGTAAAGGGACATGGAACCTGAATAATAATTTTCGTACCTTTTTATAACTGCATTTTTTAACTTTCTCATTGTTCTCTAGAATTTACTTAGATGGATAATTTGAGAATATGGCATTTTAAAGACTAAAAGTTTACTGAAGATTGTATGGGATAATGGCAAAAAATAGAGTACAAAAGATATAGATCACGATAAAGTGCATACAGTCTGAACAAAGATAAATATTGTCAATATGGTGCGATGGGTGCAGCCGGGGCTGGAACAAACTACGTTGATGGAAAGTACAGTGTGATCAAAAACTGCAGGATAAATCCTTTTGGCTTTAGGAACTGCTGAAGAATCCAATACAGCACATTTAAAGCAGCACTGCTAAAAGACTGAAGAGATCTCTAAGCGGCAAACAGACAAAAAGATCAAACTGCGCAGACTAATGCCCTGTACACTCGGTCGGATTTTCTGATGGAAAATGTGTGATAGGACCTTGTTGTCGGAAATTCCGACCGTGTGTAGGCTCCATCACACATTTTCCATAGGAATTTCCGACACACAAAGTTTGAGAGCTTGCTATAAAATTTTCCGACAACAAAATCCGTTGTCGGAAATTCCGATCGTGTGTACACAAATCCGATGCACAAAGTGCCAAGCATGCTCAGAATAAATTAAGAAACGAAAGCTGTTGGCTACTGCCCCGTTTATAGTCCCGACCTACGTGTTTTACGTCACCGCGTTCAGAACGATCGGATTTTCCGACAACTTTGTGTGACCGTGTGTATGCAAGACAAGTTCGAGCCAACATCCGTCTGAAAAAATCCATGGATTTTGTTGTCGGAATGTCCGATCAATGTCCGACCGTGTGTACAGGGCATAAGTGTAGTGGGTGTGTAAACATTTATTAAAGGAAGACTTTTTGCAAATCACATACACTAAGATGAATTACGCTTATCATGGTTGTCAAAAGGATTCCCAGCTGGGGAGGACACCAAGGAAACTGTGGATATGGTCTGTATAGAACTTGCAATAGCTAAGAGAGACAGCAAGGGGGCGCCAATCTAAGTGCAGCAAGGTGGGGTGGAAGACAAAGAACACAATAATTGGCAACTCAGTGTGTGGATGATCTCAGGTATTATAGTCATTGGTGCATCTGCAGTTGGGAGGAGGCATCCCAAAATGGAGCTGCAAGGAGTGGAACGTGGTAGCTGGGGTGACCAGGCAGACTCAGGTCAGGAAGCTGAACATGTGGATTGATGGAGCACAGGCAAGGACAAGAAATTATGAAAAAAGAAGTGATGTCAGGGGTGGCAACATGTTTCGAAGGCAACGCCTCTTTTTCAAACCAGGAAGTGGATTCAAATGGAAACTGTGCTTATACTCTATGGGTTATTCAGCTACTATGCGAGGTGAGCCTTGTAGTACCACGCTGCATAGCACATAAAGTATAAATACAGCTCCCATTTGCATCCACTTCCTCGCTTAAAATAGATGACGGCTTCGAAACATGTTGCCACTTATTTTCTAGTATTAAAGCGGTAGTAAAGCCCACTTGGTTATTTTTACCTACAGGTAAGCCTATAATAAGGCTTACCTGTAGGTAAAATAAATATCTCCTCAACGTGCACCATTTAGGAGATATTCACCCTGGAGGCAGGCATGCGTTCTGAAGGTCCGGCGTACCTTAGGGGTACCCATGGGCTGCGTTCGTGCAAAATATTAGCTAACATGACAAAATGGCATCTACTGTATGTACTGTATGTGTTATCTACTGGGTTAGTATGTATGTATGTGGGGGTTTTTTGTGTGTGTGTGTTTTGTTTTGTATGTATATAGTTTCTTTAATTGCTAAAATTATTCATTCTTTTTCATTTGTTTGTTGTCTGTTTTTTTGAAAATCAATAAAAACGTATATTTAAAAAAAAAGACAAAATGGCATCTACTGTATGTACTGTATTGCCCTGTACACACGGTCGGACTTTGTTCGGACATTCCGACAACAAAATCCTAGGATTTTTTCCAACGGATGTTGGTTCAAACTTGTCTTGCATACACACGGTCACACAAAGTTGTCGGAAAATCCGATCATTCTGAACGTGGTGACGTAAAACATGTACGTCGGGACTATAAACGGGGCAGTGGCCAATAGCTTTCATCCCTTTATTTATTCTGAGCATGCGTGGCACTTTGTCCGTTGGATTTGTGTACACACGATCGGAATTTCCGACAACGGATTTTGTTGTCGGAAAATTTTATATCCTGCTCTCAAACTTTGTGGGTTGGAAAATGTGTGATGGAGCCTACACACGGTCGGAATTTCCGACAACAAGGTCCTATCACACATTTTCCGTCGGAAAATCCGACCGTGTGTACGGGGCATAAGTGTTATCTACTGGGTTAGATTTACAGATGATCATTGGCAATAACTATTTCCCTGTACTCTCCAGAAACTGCATCGGACAGAACTTTGCTATGAATGAGATGAAAGTCGCCCTCGCGTTGACGTTACAGAAATTTGAACTGAGCCCAGACCCTGAGAAAGTGCCAAAGAAAATTCCTCAGCTCGTTCTACGATCTGTAAATGGCGTCCACGTATATCTGAAGAAAATAGCACAGAAAAAATAGGACACAGAAAACAGAAGAATATCATTTGTGTGATGTTGCTGCACTTACCGTGCTTTATGTGTAATATACAAATATATCAATTATTATTTTTGTATTATTTTTGCTAATATGACAAAACAAATCTGAGTGATAAATGTGTGTGAGAGTCGCTTGTTAGTCATATTGCTATGAAGTAAAACTTTTACAATGACAGAATTCTTAGCAGCAACCGAACTCCAGCCAAAACCTGTACTTGGATTTTCTGGGGGAGGATTAAAACCTCCTTTAGGTTTTTATTTCTGTACAGATTTACACTCAGTTCCTGGATGCTGGACTCTCATTCCCTAAGGGGACAAAGTTCAGAGGGGTCAGTGCATAGACTGGATCTCTGGGGATAGGGAGGCAACACGTGATATTAACCACATATCGCAGTAGGTGGCCTGGTGTCACCCTGAGCATGCCCTGGTCCTGGCCTGTGAGTTTTATTCATACATCCGGCCTTGAATGAACCCAGACAGTGGGAAGACAAGTCTACACAACATACAATAGCTGTGTTTTGCTGGCTGTATCCTAGGAGAGCAGCGGTAGAGGAGCGGTAAACACACCGCTCCTTCACCGCACCAAAGAAGCTGCTGGCAGGACATTTCCTGACGTCCTGCCAGCGCACCGCTCCAGTGTGAAGGCCCTCGGGCTTTCACACTGGAGACAATGGAGCAGCTGTTTGACGGCGGATTGCAGGCGCTATTTTTAACGCTATGGCGCCTGCAAAATGCCCTCGGTGTGAAAGGGGTCTAAGAGCCCTTTCACGCTGAGGTGCTTCAAAAACGCCGTAAAACGCCTTAGCGTTTTTACTGCGTTTTTACAGCGTTTTTGGGGCGCTAGCGGTAAAATTAGCGCAACGCTGCTGGCGTTTTAATGGCGTTTTTCAAGCGTTATTGAAGCATGGGCGCCAAAGAACAAGCCCACCTCCCTACATATAGATGCTCTCTTTTCTGCTTGCATGTTTACCTTTTTGTGAGATCAGGTGACTTTTCTACAGCTCGGGGTGGATTATAGGCACTATTCAGGCGTTTTTACAGCGCTTTCAATTCATTTCAATGGAGAGGGGCATTTTTGAAGCACTTTTTTCAATGCCCAAAAGCTGCTCCAATAATGCTGCTCGCAGGACTTTTCCTCAACGACCCACCAGCGCAACGCCTCAGTGTGAAAGGGTCCATTGAGATGCATGGGGAGCGTTTTATGAGCGTTTTCATAGCACTATTTTTAGCGCTAAAACGCCTTAGTGTGAAAGGGGTCTTATCGAATAAATGAAATATGTGTAAAATGCCGACAGATAGAATTGAAGTGAATTACATTTGAAAACATTTTTAAATCAATGAACTTATATTTCTAATTCAAATTGTATCTTTTATGGGAGAATAATTATTAAGGCCTTTTTGGAAATAGATGTATCCTGTGTCTTATCTACTAAATACATAAACTTAGCCAGGGCCGATCCTAGGGTCACCGGCGCCTGGGTGCAGAAATATTTCTGGCGCCCCCACATGGGCGTGGTCATCTTACCAACTCCTCCCCTTTACAAATGTTTCTATGGCAATGACTCAAACACAGAGATGCTCTCCTAATAACTCTTTGTTACCCTAGGATCCTCCCATGATCTTTTAACAATAAAAAAAAAATACAGGAAGAGCGTACACTAATGAGACCTGGAGGGGAGTCTCTCTGATGCACACAAAGAGGGCTTCTGTTAGAGAGTCTGTTAGAAAGAACCCCCAGACATAGTATAGGAGATGATCAGAGACTGCAGATATAGTACAGGAGATGATCAGAGACTGCAGACATAGTACAGGAGATGGTCAGAGACTGCAGACATAGTACAGGAGATGGTCAGAGACTGCAGACATAGTACAGGAGATGATCAGAGACTGCAGACATAATACAGGAGATGATCAGAGACTGCAGACATGATACAAGAGATGGTCAGAGACTGCAGACATGATACAGGAGATGATCAGAGACTGCAGACATAGTACAGGAGATGGTCAGAGACTGCAGACATAGTACAGAGATGATCAGAGACTGCAGACATGATACAGGAGATGATCAGGGACTGCAGACATGATACAGGAGATGATCAGAGACTGCAGACATGATACAAGAGATGGTCAGAGACTGCAGACATGATACAGGAGATGATCAGAGATTGCAGACATAGTACAGGAGATGGTCAGAGACTGCAGACATGATACAGGAGATGATCAGAGACTGCAGACATGATACAGGAGATGATCAGAGACTGCAGACATGATACAAGAGATGGTCAGAGACTGCAGACATGATACAGGAGATGATCAGAGACTGCAGATATTGTACAGGAGATGATCAGAGACTGCAGACATAGTACAGGAGATGATCAGAGATTGCAGACATAATACAGGAGATGATCAGAGACTGCAGACATAGTACAGGAGATGATCAGAGACTGCAGACATAGTACAGGAGATGATCAGAGATTGCAGACATAATACAGGAGATGATCAGAGACTGCAGACACAGTACAGGAGATGATCAGAGACTGCAGACATAGTACAGGAGATGATCAGAGATTGCAGACATAATACAGGAGATGGTCAGAGACTGCAGACATGATACAGGAGATGATCAGAGACTGCAGACATGATACAAGAGATGGTCAGAGACTGCAGACATGATACAGGAGATGATCAGAGACTGCAGACATGATACAAGAGATGGTCAGAGACTGCAGACATGATACAGGAGATGATCAGAGACTGCAGACATGATACAGGAGATGATCAGAGTCTGCAGACATGATACAGGAGATGGTCAGAGACTGCAGACATGATAATGGTCAGAGACTGCAGACATGATACAGGAGATGATCAGAGACTGCAGACATAGTACAGGAGATGGTCAGAGACTGCAGACATGATACAGGAGATGGTCAGAGACTGCAGACATGATACAGGAGATGATCAGAGACTGCAGATATTGTACAGGAGATGATCAGAGATTGCAGACATAATACAGGAGATGATCAGAGACTGCAGACATAGTACAGGAGATAATCAGAGACTGCAGACATAGTACAGGAGATGATCAGAGACTGCAGACATAATACAGGAGATGATCAGAGACTGCAGACATAGTACAGGAGATGATCAGAGATTGCAGACATAATACAGGAGATGGTCAGAGACTGCAGACATGATACAGGAGATGATCAGAGACTGCAGACATAGTACAGGAGATGGTCAGAGACTGCAGACATGATACAGGAGATGATCAGAGACTGCAGACATGATACAGGAGATGATCAGAGACTGTAGACATGATACAGGAGATGATCAGAGACTGCAGACATGATACAAGAGATGGTCAGAGACTGCAGACATGATACAGGAGATGATCAGAGACTGCAGACATAGTACAGGAGATGATCAGAGACTGCAGACATAGTACAGGAGATGATCAGAGATTGCAGACATAATACAGGAGATGATCAGAGACTGCAGACATAGTACAGGAGATGATCAGAGACTGCAGACATAGTACAGGAGATGATCAGAGATTGCAGACATAATACAGGAGATGATCAGAGACTGCAGACACAGTACAGGAGATGATCAGAGACTGCAGACATAGTACAGGAGATGATCAGAGATTGCAGACATAATACAGGAGATGGTCAGAGACTGCAGACATGATACAGGAGATGATCAGAGACTGCAGACATGATACAAGAGATGGTCAGAGACTGCAGACATGATACAGGAGATGATCAGAGACTGCAGACATGATACAAGAGATGGTCAGAGACTGCAGACATGATACAGGAGATGATCAGAGACTGCAGACATGATACAGGAGATGATCAGAGTCTGCAGACATGATACAGGAGATGGTCAGAGACTGCAGACATGATAATGGTCAGAGACTGCAGACATGATACAGGAGATGATCAGAGACTGCAGACATAGTACAGGAGATGGTCAGAGACTGCAGACATGATACAGGAGATGGTCAGAGACTGCAGACATGATACAGGAGATGATCAGAGACTGCAGATATTGTACAGGAGATGATCAGAGATTGCAGACATAATACAGGAGATGATCAGAGACTGCAGACATAGTACAGGAGATAATCAGAGACTGCAGACATAGTACAGGAGATGATCAGAGACTGCAGACATAATACAGGAGATGATCAGAGACTGCAGACATAGTACAGGAGATGATCAGAGATTGCAGACATAATACAGGAGATGGTCAGAGACTGCAGACATGATACAGGAGATGATCAGAGACTGCAGACATAGTACAGGAGATGGTCAGAGACTGCAGACATGATACAGGAGATGATCAGAGACTGCAGACATGATACAGGAGATGATCAGAGACTGTAGACATGATACAGGAGATGATCAGAGACTGCAGACATGATACAAGAGATGGTCAGAGACTGCAGACATGATACAGGAGATGATCAGAGACTGCAGACATAGTACAGGAGATGATCAGAGACTGCAGACATAGTACAGGAGATGGTCAGAGACTGCAGACATGATACAGGAGATGATCAGAGACTGCAGATATTGTACAGGAGATGATCAGAGACTGCAGACATAGTACAGGAGATGATCAGAGATTGCAGACATAATACAGGAGATGATCAGAGACTGCAGACATAGTACAGAAGATGATCAGAGACTGCAGACATAGTACAGGAGATGATCAGAGATTGCAGACATAATACAGGAGATGGTCAGAGACTGCAGACGTGATACAGGAGATGATCAGAGACTGCAGACATGATACAAGAGATGGTCAGAGACTGCAGACATGATACAGGAGATGATCAGAGACTGCAGACATGATACAAGAGATGGTCAGAGACAGCAGACATGATACAGGAGATGATCAGAGTCTGCAGACATGATACAGGAGATGATCAGAGTCTGCAGACATGATACAGGAGATAGTCAGAGACTGCAGACATGATACAGGAGATGATCAGAGACTGCAGACATAGCACAGGAGATGGTCAGAGATTGCAGACATGATACAGGAGATGGTCAGAGACTGCAGACATGATACAGGAGATGATCAGAGACTGCAGACATGATACAGGAGATGATCAGAGACTGCAGATATTGTACAGGAGATGATCAGAGACTGCAGACATAGTACAGGAGATGATCAGAGATTGCAGACATAATACAGGAGATGATCAGAGACTGCAGACATAGTACAGGAGATGATCAGAGACTGCAGACATAGTACAGGAGATGGTCAGAGACTGCAGACATAGTACAGGAGATGGTCAGAGACTGCAGACATAGTACAGGAGATGATCAGAGATTGCAGACATAGTACAGGAGATGATCAGAGACTGCAGACATAGTACAGGAGATGATCAGAGACTGCAGACATAGTACAGGAGATGATCAGAGACTGCAGACATAGTACAGGAGATGATCAGAGACTGCAGACATAGTACAGGAGATGATCAGAGACTGCAAACATAGTACAGGAGATGGTCAGAGACTGCAGACATGATACAGAAGATGATCAGAGACTGCAGACATGATACAAGAGATGGTCAGAGACTGCAGACATGATACAGGAGATGATCAGAGACTGCAGACATGATACAAGAGATGGTCAGAGACTGCAGACATGATACAGGAGATGATCAGAGACTGCAGACATGATACAAGAGATGGTCAGAGACTGCAGACATGATACAGGAGATGATCAGAGACTGCAGACATGATACAAGAGATGGTCAGAGACAGCAGACATGATACAAGAGATGATCAGAGTCTGCAGACATGATACAGGAGATGATCAGAGTCTGCAGACATGATACAGGAGATGGTCAGAGACTGCAGACATGATACAGGAGATGATCAGAGACTGCAGACATAGCACAGGAGATGGTCAGAGATTGCAGACATGATACAGGAGATGGTCAGAGACTGCAGACATGATACAGGAGATGATCAGAGACTGCAGACATGATACAGGAGATGATCAGAGACTGCAGATATTGTACAGGAGATGATCAGAGACTGCAGACATAGTACAGGAGATGATCAGAGATTGCAGACATAATACAGGAGATGATCAGAGACTGCAGACATAGTACAGGAGATGATCAGAGACTGCAGACATAGTACAGGAGATGATCAGAGACTGCAGACATAGTACAGGAGATGGTCAGAGACTGCAGACATAGTACAGGAGATGATCAGAGATTGCAGACATAGTACAGGAGATGATCAGAGACTGCAGACATAGTACAGGAGATGATCAGAGACTGCAGACATAGTACAGGAGATGATCAGAGACTGCAGACATAGTACAGGAGATGGTCAGAGACTGCAGACATGATACAGAAGATGATCAGAGACTGCAGACATGATACAAGAGATGGTCAGAGACTGCAGACATGATACAGGAGATGATCAGAGACTGCAGACATGATACAGGAGATGGTCAGAGACTGCAGACATAGTACAGGAGATGATCAGAGATTGCAGACATAGTACAGGACATGATCAGAGACTGCAGACATAGTACAGGACATGATCAGAGACTGCAGACATAGTACAGGAGATGATCAGAGATTGCAGACATAATACAGGAGATGGTCAGAGACTGCAGACATAATACAGGAGATGATCAGAGACTGCAGACATAGTATATATTGGCCGATCGGCCCTCTCACCTGACCCAGCGATACAGCAACGGTTCCTCTGATCAGGAGTCAGCTCACTCTGAATTGCCCATGGTGACTCCGCTGTATTCCTGCAATGACTCCATTCCTTTCAATGCCAGCGATGGCGCTAGGCTGTGTGGCTTTCCCTCTGGTGGTGCAGGGCATCAGGGTTCTCTCTCTGATGGTGTTCTCTCAGCACTGTCCTCGCCCTCTGGAGTCCTGGGTGTACTTCCCTGAAAACTTTCCCAGGCTCCTGTCTCTCTCTCTCTCTCTTTCCCATTCAGCTGGGCATGTTGTGTGGGCTGCAGTTTCCGTGTTACAGTGGGGCTGCCAGTTCTCGGGACTATATGTCCCACAATCCTCTTCTCTGCTCCTTTTTTCTTTTCCATTAGTACAGACCCCCCCATTAGTACAGACCCCCCTCCATTAGTACAGACCCCCATATTAGTACAGACCCCACCATTAGTACAGACCCCCCCTCCATTAGTACAGACCCCATTAGTACAGACCCCACCTCCATTAGTACAGACCCCCTCATTAGTACAGACCCCCCCATTAGTACAGACCCCCCAGGACAGACCCCCCTCCATTAGTAAAGACCCCCATATTAGTAAAGACCCCCCCTCCATTAGTACAGACCCCATTAGTACAGACCCCCCCCTCCATTAGTACAGACCCCCCCTTCATTAGTACAGACCCCCCCTCCATTAGTACAGACCCCCCCTCCATTAGTACAGACCCCCCCTCCATTAGTACAGACCCCATTAGTACAGACCCCCTCTCCATTAGTACAGACCCCCCAGGACAGACCCCCTCTCCATTAGTACAGACCCCCTCTCCATTAGTACAGACCCCCCTCCATTAGTACACACCCCCCAGGACAGACCCCCCTCCATTAGTACAGACCCCCCAGGACAGACCCCCCTCCATTAGTACAGACCCCCCAGGACAGACTCCCTCTCCATTAGTACAGACCCCCCAGGACAGACCCCCCTCCATTAGTAGAGACCGCCATATTAGTACAGACCCCTCCATTAGTACAGACCCCCCTCCATTAGTACAGACCCCATTAGTAAAGACCCCCTCTCCATTAGTACAGACCCCATTAGTACAGACCCCCCCATTATTAGTACAGCCCCCTCCATTAGTACAGCGCCCCCTCCATTAGTAGAGACCCCCATATTAGTAAAGACCCCCCCTCCGTTAGTACAGACCCATTAGTACAGACCCCCCCTCCATTAGTACAGACCCCATTAGTACAGACCCCCCCTCCATTAGTACAGATCCCCCTCCATTAGTACAGAACCCCCCCTCCATTAGTACAGACCCCATTAGTACAGACCCCCTCTCCATTAGTACAGACCCCCCAGGACAGACCCCCTCTCCATTAGTACAGACCCCCTCTCCATTAGTACAGACCCCCTCTCCATTAGTACAGACCCCCCAGGACAGACCCCCCTCCATTAATACAGACCCCCCAGGACAGACCCCCTCTCCATTAGTACAGACCCCCCAGGACAGACCCCCCTCCATTAGTAGAGACCCCCATATTAGTACAGACCCCACCATTAGTACAGACCTGCCCCTCCATTAGTACAGACCCCATTAGTACAGACCCCCTCTCCATTAGTACAGACCCCCCCATTATTAGTACAGCCCCCTCCATTAGTACAGCGCCCCCTCCATTAGTACAGCCCCCCTCCATTAGTACAGCCCCCCCTGCACTAGTACAGCCCCCCTCCACTAGTACAGCCCCCCTCCATTAGTACAGCCCCCTCCACTAGTACAGCCCCCCCTCCATTAGTACAGCCCCCCTCCATTAGTACAGCCCCCCTCCATTAGTACAGCCCCCCCTGCACTAGTACAGCGCCCCCTCCATTAGTACAGCGCCCCCTCCATTAGTGCAGCCCCCGCCCTCCATTAGTACAGCCCCCCCTCCATTAGTACAGCCCCCCCTCCATTAGTACAGCCCCCCCTCCATTAGTACAGCCCCCCCTCCATTAGTGCAGCCCCCCCTCCATTAGTACAGCCCCTACTCCATTAGTACAGCCCCCCCTCCATTAGTACAGCCCCCCCTCCATTAGTACAGCGTCCCCTCCATTAGTACAGCCCCCCCCTCCATTAGGGTACATATATACACCCGGGCGGCAGCTGAAGAGGAGAGAACAGTGTGCAGCCAGCCGCGCCGCCCGGGTGAAGAGCAGAGGAGTTTAAAGTAGGCAGGAGTGGGAGACACAGAGCAGAATGTGTCGGGCACATACCGCTCCTCCGCTCCTCCACTCCCTCCCCCCCGCGCGACATCACTGTGCGGCTGGTCTCTCTCCACGCAGAGACCAGCCGCTCAGGAGGGAGGGGCTTGAGCAGCACACACAGCGGCGGCGGCGCCTTTCTTCTTTTAACACCGGCGGAGAGCGCCGCCGCCGGACGCAATCTAGAGGAGGAGGAGGAGGAGGAGGAGGGAAGGGAGCACTCCGGCGCTTCAGCGCCCCCACCTCTCTGGCGCCTGGGTGCACTGCACCCCGTGCACCCCGTCTAGGACCGGCCCTGAACTTAGCGTTTATTAAAATTATATTGTTGTCTGTGTATTATTTATCAAAGATCTGATCTGCGCCTCATACAACACGGGGAAGTTTATTTATTAAAGGCAAACATAGGGGTTGATTTACTAAAACTGGAGAGTGCAAAATCTGGTGCAGCTGTGCATGGTAGCCAATCCGCTTCAAACTTCATCTTGTTCAGTTAAGCTTTGTCTAAAAAAACTGGAAGCTGATTGGCTACCATGCACAGTTGTACCAGATTTTGCACTCTCCAGTATTAGACCCCTTTCACACTGAGGCATTTTTGCAGCGTTTTAGGGTTAAAAATAGCGCTATTAAAACGCTCATAAAACGCTCCCCATGCATCTCAATGAACCCTTTTACACTGAGGCGCTGGCAGAGTGTTGAGAAGAGTCCTGCAAGCAGCATCTTTGGAGCAGCTTTTAGGTGTTGAAAAAGGCTCTTCAAAAACGCCCCTCTCCATTGAAATTAATTAAAAGCGCTGTACAAATGCCTGAATAGTGCCTATAATCCTCCCCAAGCTGTAGAAAAGTCACATGAGGGGGGGCAGGAGGCGGAGCCTAGCAGAGCAGACATGCATTGTTAGAGCTCCACACCGCTGAGGAGAGAAGAGAAGGACAAAGCGGAGCCTGCAGGCTCAAAAGGTATCCATTTGAACCTTTTTGCCCCAGGGAACAAACTGTGAAAGTTTGGGCAGGAAATATGGTACTGGGAGGAAGCCGTGGCAGAAATAAAAATCACCTCACAAAGAGCTCACAGGCACTCACTGCAACTAAAGCAGCTCCAGTCACCTCACAAGATACAGCATCAGGGCGCTCTCACAGACAGAAAATGTCACAGCAAGACTCTCCATTTGAGTCAGATACAGAACAAATCCTCTCACAAACTTCTCCACAAGCCTCCTCAGCATCCCCAGTAATATTATTACAATTTGAAAAGATGCTTCATAAACAAACAAACCTCAGACCAAATAACAAAAAGCCTAACCAAAGAAATAAGAGAGCTGGGAAACCGCACCACAGCCTTAGAAATAAAAATGGATGAAATTGAAATTACAACCCAAGAAAATATAACAGAATTGGAACAATTAAAAAAAGAGAATTTAATACTTCAAACTAAGCTCGAAGATTACGAAAATAGAGCCAGACGTTCAAACTTGCCCATAAGGGGAATACCTGAAACTGTGACAGACCTGCAATCTACTATTACTGCTCTATTACAAGAACTAAAGCCAGATATCCCTATTGAACGTTTAGAACTGGACAGAGTACACAGAGCCCTCACAGCCAAAAAGAAAGATGGACCCCCACGTGATATAATCACAAAATTTCATTATTACAGAACGAAAGAACAAATACTAATTGCTGCAAGAGAAAAAAAGGAACTTAATTTTCAAGGACACAATTATCAAATTTTTGCTGACCTATCCCAACTTACTATTACTAAAAGACGATCCATGAAACCCCAACTAATGGAACTGCAACGCCACAACATTATGTATCAATGGGGCTTCCCCTTTTCAGTCAGATTTAACTACCAAGGTACAACTTACAGAAGCAGATCAGCAGATGAATTAAAACAAACCCTTTTAAAATTAAATCTGACAGAACCCACAAGCAGCAACACTCCCACACGCAGAAGAATGGCATCATCTTCACCTTCAGGCAGCACCCAGAAAATTTCAGAACAAAATGGGAATCATCATTCTCACAAAAGAGGCCGTTATGCCACATCATCCATGGACCAAGAAGATTCAATGGACTGACATCCTAATTCCTGATATCTCTTCATTTATTATACTAAGAGATGGTTCTCTATAAAAAAAACTGTATTTATAACTGAATGTAACTGCATTCTGATAGTCACACACTGTATGGGATCATGTTACATTCCAGTTATATTTCTTATTACTTCATATAGCCTTAGAATATATAAGTGAAATAAGGAAATTATTGTTCAGTTATATATTATCAGGTAATAACAATAGATTTATTACTTTTTAGGACAAACATGTTCAATAATCCAGAAGTAATGGAAGCTTTTTCTTTCTTTTCTTAAAACAAATATATTATTACCTAACTAGTTCCTAGAATTATGTTTTTGTTTATTCTAATCTGAAGCAATACAACCTCAATTTTATGAGTTAACATATCTAAACAGTTACATATGAATAAAATATGTAATTGTTTACTCTAAAAGGGTTAAAATCCCAAAATAATTCAAACTATCTTCATCAATACCAAAGTTATTAACAGTACCTCTCTAACTGAATTATTTAGCCTAGGGCAAGACTAACCATATACAACCACCCTGGAATAAATAATTTCAACAAAAACTATATTCTGCACTCCAATTAATGAAACATCATTTTGATGTCTTTTGACATAGCACTTCTCTCCTGTAAGCGGAAGATCCGTGTACCCCCATTAGCCCTCCTCATTCTCCCAACCATATTATGTGGGAGTGTGACGAAGGCACTTATTCCCCTGAGAGAGATATTTATTCTCTTTCACGGGTAAATTGTGATTACTTGCAAAAAATAATTTATACAATGTATCATCTAATCTCATATGTTTTTTGTTTACTCTTTACTCCAGAATTCACTGGTTTCTTTTCTATCTATTCATCTCTTCAGTCCACATAGGTTGATCTGCGCAGTCAGCTCTGCATAACAAAAAGTAAGTCAAAACTATTTGATCTATTGCCATGGCACCACTGAATATACTTTCCCTGAATGTTCAGGGAATAAATGTCCCTCAAAAAAGGACCAAAGCCTTCCGTACTAAAGAGAAAAACACATGTGGGAGAGACGCATGCGCTGCACACCCCGAAACAATAATAGTAAAAAATGGACAGTTTCCCCGGTGGGGCTTTAGACAGCAAAATCTTGATATTCAGAAATAATAAAAAATGTATAACCAGTAAGTGCTTTTATTGAACCATGAACAATTGTAATGCTATAATTCAATTGGCATTACAACATAGAGCACTGGCCAAGTAGTACAATACATATTCCACAATATAAGTCGACACATCTTTACACAAAATTATATACAGTCATACATTTCCGGGCTGTTGACGGTATAAATCCCCGACGCGTTTCGGCCTGTGTACGGTCATCATCAGGGGGATAGTTGGTTCTATAAAATACATTGAATATCTTCAAAATTTAAGAACATGTCATCATAAATCTCATTGTAAGGTTAAAAGTGGTAGTATATTTACCGCTGAAAAGTAGAGGGAATAATCCTTTGGCCAGTAAGAGCCGTAAATGAATCCGGGGGGCCCCCATATTCGCCCCTGTCTCCCCAGAGCGCATGAGTCCAGCCCAAGGGGCTTGCAAGGAGCCACATAGACGCCCTCCAGGGGAAGGAGAAGTCAGCACCTGCGACAAATACCCAATCAGTCAAAAATGATTCTCAGCACATTGGCAAAAGTATGAAGTGTATGGGCTAACTGCAATCCTAGTGATCAATATATATTGATCTGGTGTCCTAAGGTTTCATGATTATAATTAATTATATAGAAAGTGGCACAACCATAAAAGAAATGGTTGTATAGTTATAGGGTTGTTTGAGTGGTGTGGTGTGTAAACACAGGTGAGTGGGAAGTGATATGTGATACAAGGAATATGAAAAACCCTTTGAGTGATAAAGTAAAATTAAATGGATGGCCAGCACAATGCTGACTACAGTGCCATGTCCAGGTGAATGAAATGAGTGTGTAGTGTCAGCCAACACATGGTGGAATAAAAGTGAAAAACAAATCAAAAAGAGAGTGTGTGAATGAGTAAAACCAAATGAAACAAACAAAAACATGTGTGGAAGATGTAAACTGATTATAGGAATAGGAGTATGAGTGTAGTGTTGTAATATCAGAGTAGTAAGGGTATATGTATAGTATAATAATTTACCTTGTGCCACAGTGTGGCTGATGTAGTAGAGTTTGACTTGTATGAACCAAATTGCAATGGAGCAAAAAAGGTAAAAGGCTGGAGCCAAAAAAAAAAAAAAAAAAAGGATTTGTGCAGTGCCATCCATTACGGTCTGCGTGGAGTCATAATAAGACTCACAGGCAGCCGATCATGGATATATGCCTAAAGTAGGCAATTAATTGAGTAGGCACAGGTGCTGATCTCCTCCCCCCCCAGAGTAAGCAGCCCACATGTGGCTCCCCCGGCATCCCTGTAGGCAAAAAAAAAAAAAAAAAAAAAAAAAAAAAAACCCCGGCAGCTGCCGTCAACTCCGCCGCAAACCGCGAGATGTCGCGGCGCCGTGCACACGCCAAAGTAACTCGCACATGCGCACCTCGCCGCGGCTCATCCGGAGGTGATCAAGGGATGCCGCCGGCAGAGTGAAGCTCACGTCGGCGGACGATGAATACAAACGTCCGTCAATCAGAGCATGGGGGGGAGAGCTCAGATCCTGCATCACCCCCACATTCTCACCCTGCCGGGAAGCCTTCAATTGGACCAGGACTCACCTCCATGAAGCCGACAGGGGCGGCAGAGGTCCACCATGATCCATGACGGCCATAATCTAAAGTACATATGTAAATGCAGTAGGCACTAAATTGTAGATAAGGTGATCATTGAATTTATGCAGGAGCTGAGTGATAGCTCACTGACCCTAGATCCTAACATGTATATTTACAGAGCAGGTGTTAGTTAAACATCTGATCTACTGCAATGCAGAAGTCTAAAAAAGATCTATCCTGATGCATGAGGTGGGGAAAGATACAGTTGCGATCTACTCCCCCATTTTGGGGGGCGTTTCCTCCGCAAGAGGCCAACAAAGTGTCACCCCCAAAATGCGTATCGTATCAAAAGAGGTTTTAGACATGTGAGGGTTTGAAGGGCCGTGTGAGCAACACAAAGCTCCTGCCATGTCTCTCATGTGTCATAGGGGGGAAGGGGTGTTTAACCACCCAAAATTCAGTAATAAAGAGAAAAACACATGTGGGAGAGACGCATGCGCTGCACACCCCGAAACAATAATAGTAAAAAATGGACAGTTTCCCCGGTGGGGCTTTAGACAGCAAAATCTTGATATTCAGAAATAATAAAAAATGTATAACCAGTAAGTGCTTTTATTGAACCATGAACAATTGTAATGCTATAATTCAATTGGCATTACAACATAGAGCACTGGCCAAGTAGTACAATACATATTCCACAATATAAGTCGACACATCTTTACACAAAATTATATACAGTCATACATTTCCGGGCTGTTGACGGTATAAATCCCCGACGCGTTTCGACCTGTGTACGGTCATCATCAGGGGGATAGTTGGTTCTATAAAATACATTGAATATCTTCAAAATTTAAGAACATGTCATCATAAATCTCATTGTAAGGTTAAAAGTGGTAGTATATTTACCGCTGAAAAGTAGAGGGAATAATCCTTTGGCCAGTAAGAGCCGTAAATGAATCCGGGGGGCCCCCATATATTCGCCCCTGTCTCCCCAGAGCGCATGAGTCCAGCCCAAGGGGCTTGCAAGGAGCCACATAGACGCCCTCCAGGGGAAGGAGAAGTCAGCACCTGCGACAAATACCCAATCAGTCAAAAATGATTCTCAGCACATTGGCAAAAGTATGAAGTGTATGGGCTAACTGCAATCCTAGTGATCAATATATATTGATCTGGTGTCCTAAGGTTTCATGATTATAATTAATTATATAGAAAGTGGCACAACCATAAAAGAAATGGTTGTATAGTTATAGGGTTGTTTGAGTGGTGTGGTGTGTAAACACAGGTGAGTGGGAAGTGATATGTGATACAAGGAATATGAAAAACCCTTTGAGTGATAAAGTAAAATTAAATGGATGGCCAGCACAATGCTGACTACAGTGCCATGTCCAGGTGAATGAAATGAGTGTGTAGTGTCAGCCAACACATGGTGGAATAAAAGTGAAAAACAAATCAAAAAGAGAGTGTGTGAATGAGTAAAACCAAATGAAACAAACAAAAACATGTGTGGAAGATGTAAACTGATTATAGGAATAGGAGTATGAGTGTAGTGTTGTAATATCAGAGTAGTAAGGGTATATGTATAGTATAATAATTTACCTTGTGCCACAGTGTGGCTGATGTAGTAGAGTTTGACTTGTATGAACCAAATTGCAATGGAGCAAAAAAGGTAAAAGGCTGGAGCCAAAAAAAAAAAAAAAAAGGATTTGTGCAGTGCCATCCATTACGGTCTGCGTGGAGTCATAATAAGACTCACAGGCAGCCGATCATGGATATATGCCTAAAGTAGGCAATTAATTGAGTAGGCACAGGTGCTGATCTCCTCCCCCCCCAGAGTAAGCAGCCCACATGTGGCTCCCCCGGCATCCCTGTAGGCAAAAAAAAAAAAAAAAAAAAAAAAACCCCGGCAGCTGCCGTCAACTCCGCCGCAAACCGCGAGATGTCGCGGCGCCGTGCACACGCCAAAGTAACTCGCACATGCGCACCTCGCCGCGGCTCATCCGGAGGTGATCAAGGGATGCCGCCGGCAGAGTGAAGCTCACGTCGGCGGACGATGAATACAAACGTCCGTCAATCAGAGCATGGGGGGGAGAGCTCAGATCCTGCATCACCCCCACATTCTCACCCTGCCGGGAAGCCTTCAATTGGACCAGGACTCACCTCCATGAAGCCGACAGGGGCGGCAGAGGTCCACCATGATCCATGACGGCCATAATCTAAAGTACATATGTAAATGCAGTAGGCACTAAATTGTAGATAAGGTGATCATTGAATTTATGCAGGAGCTGAGTGATAGCTCACTGACCCTAGATCCTAACATGTATATTTACAGAGCAGGTGTTAGTTAAACATCTGATCTACTGCAATGCAGAAGTCTAAAAAAGATCTATCCTGATGCATGAGGTGGGGAAAGATACAGTTGCGATCTACTCCCCCATTTTGGGGGGCGTTTCCTCCGCAAGAGGCCAACAAAGTGTCACCCCCAAAATGCGTATCGTATCAAAAGAGGTTTTAGACATGTGAGGGTTTGAAGGGCCGTGTGAGCAACACAAAGCTCCTGCCATGTCTCTCATGTGTCATAGGGGGGAAGGGGTGTTTAACCACCCAAAATTCAGTAATAAAGAGAAAAACACATGTGGGAGAGACGCATGCGCTGCACACCCCGAAACAATAATAGTAAAAAATGGACAGTTTCCCCGGTGGGGCTTTAGACAGCAAAATCTTGATATTCAGAAATAATAAAAAATGTATAACCAGTAAGTGCTTTTATTGAACCATGAACAATTGTAATGCTATAATTCAATTGGCATTACAACATAGAGCACTGGCCAAGTAGTACAATACATATTCCACAATATAAGTCGACACATCTTTACACAAAATTATATACAGTCATACATTTCCGGGCTGTTGACGGTATAAATCCCCGACGCGTTTCGACCTGTGTACGGTCATCATCAGGGGGATAGTTGGTTCTATAAAATACATTGAATATCTTCAAAATTTAAGAACATGTCATCATAAATCTCATTGTAAGGTTAAAAGTGGTAGTATATTTACCGCTGAAAAGTAGAGGGAATAATCCTTTGGCCAGTAAGAGCCGTAAATGAATCCGGGGGGCCCCCATATTCGCCCCTGTCTCCCCAGAGCGCATGAGTCCAGCCCAAGGGGCTTGCAAGGAGCCACATAGACGCCCTCCAGGGGAAGGAGAAGTCAGCACCTGCGACAAATACCCAATCAGTCAAAAATGATTCTCAGCACATTGGCAAAAGTATGAAGTGTATGGGCTAACTGCAATCCTAGTGATCAATATATATTGATCTGGTGTCCTAAGGTTTCATGATTATAATTAATTATATAGAAAGTGGCACAACCATAAAAGAAATGGTTGTATAGTTATAGGGTTGTTTGAGTGGTGTGGTGTGTAAACACAGGTGAGTGGGAAGTGATATGTGATACAAGGAATATGAAAAACCCTTTGAGTGATAAAGTAAAATTAAATGGATGGCCAGCACAATGCTGACTACAGTGCCATGTCCAGGTGAATGAAATGAGTGTGTAGTGTCAGCCAACACATGGTGGAATAAAAGTGAAAAACAAATCAAAAAGAGAGTGTGTGAATGAGTAAAACCAAATGAAACAAACAAAAACATGTGTGGAAGATGTAAACTGATTATAGGAATAGGAGTATGAGTGTAGTGTTGTAATATCAGAGTAGTAAGGGTATATGTATAGTATAATAATTTACCTTGTGCCACAGTGTGGCTGATGTAGTAGAGTTTGACTTGTATGAACCAAATTGCAATGGAGCAAAAAAGGTAAAAGGCTGGAGCCAAAAAAAAAAAAAAAAAAGGATTTGTGCAGTGCCATCCATTACGGTCTGCGTGGAGTCATAATAAGACTCACAGGCAGCCGATCATGGATATATGCCTAAAGTAGGCAATTAATTGAGTAGGCACAGGTGCTGATCTCCTCCCCCCCCAGAGTAAGCAGCCCACATGTGGCTCCCCCGGCATCCCTGTAGGCAAAAAAAAAAAAAAAAAAAAAAAAAAAAAAACCCCGGCAGCTGCCGTCAACTCCGCCGCAAACCGCGAGATGTCGCGGCGCCGTGCACACGCCAAAGTAACTCGCACATGCGCACCTCGCCGCGGCTCATCCGGAGGTGATCAAGGGATGCCGCCGGCAGAGTGAAGCTCACGTCGGCGGACGATGAATACAAACGTCCGTCAATCAGAGCATGGGGGGGAGAGCTCAGATCCTGCATCACCCCCACATTCTCACCCTGCCGGGAAGCCTTCAATTGGACCAGGACTCACCTCCATGAAGCCGACAGGGGCGGCAGAGGTCCACCATGATCCATGACGGCCATAATCTAAAGTACATATGTAAATGCAGTAGGCACTAAATTGTAGATAAGGTGATCATTGAATTTATGCAGGAGCTGAGTGATAGCTCACTGACCCTAGATCCTAACATGTATATTTACAGAGCAGGTGTTAGTTAAACATCTGATCTACTGCAATGCAGAAGTCTAAAAAAGATCTATCCTGATGCATGAGGTGGGGAAAGATACAGTTGCGATCTACTCCCCCATTTTGGGGGGCGTTTCCTCCGCAAGAGGCCAACAAAGTGTCACCCCCAAAATGCGTATCGTATCAAAAGAGGTTTTAGACATGTGAGGGTTTGAAGGGCCGTGTGAGCAACACAAAGCTCCTGCCATGTCTCTCATGTGTCATAGGGGGGAAGGGGTGTTTAACCACCCAAAATTCAGTAATAAAGAGAAAAACACATGTGGGAGAGACGCATGCGCTGCACACCCCGAAACAATAATAGTAAAAAATGGACAGTTTCCCCGGTGGGGCTTTAGACAGCAAAATCTTGATATTCAGAAATAATAAAAAATGTATAACCAGTAAGTGCTTTTATTGAACCATGAACAATTGTAATGCTATAATTCAATTGGCATTACAACATAGAGCACTGGCCAAGTAGTACAATACATATTCCACAATATAAGTCGACACATCTTTACACAAAATTATATACAGTCATACATTTCCGGGCTGTTGACGGTATAAATCCCCGACGCGTTTCGACCTGTGTACGGTCATCATCAGGGGGATAGTTGGTTCTATAAAATACATTGAATATCTTCAAAATTTAAGAACATGTCATCATAAATCTCATTGTAAGGTTAAAAGTGGTAGTATATTTACCGCTGAAAAGTAGAGGGAATAATCCTTTGGCCAGTAAGAGCCGTAAATGAATCCGGGGGGCCCCCATATTCGCCCCTGTCTCCCCAGAGCGCATGAGTCCAGCCCAAGGGGCTTGCAAGGAGCCACATAGACGCCCTCCAGGGGAAGGAGAAGTCAGCACCTGCGACAAATACCCAATCAGTCAAAAATGATTCTCAGCACATTGGCAAAAGTATGAAGTGTATGGGCTAACTGCAATCCTAGTGATCAATATATATTGATCTGGTGTCCTAAGGTTTCATGATTATAATTAATTATATAGAAAGTGGCACAACCATAAAAGAAATGGTTGTATAGTTATAGGGTTGTTTGAGTGGTGTGGTGTGTAAACACAGGTGAGTGGGAAGTGATATGTGATACAAGGAATATGAAAAACCCTTTGAGTGATAAAGTAAAATTAAATGGATGGCCAGCACAATGCTGACTACAGTGCCATGTCCAGGTGAATGAAATGAGTGTGTAGTGTCAGCCAACACTGGGGAGTAGATCGCAACTGTATCTTTCCCCACCTCATGCATCAGGATAGATCTTTTTTAGACTTCTGCATTGCAGTAGATCAGATGTTTAACTAACACCTGCTCTGTAAATATACATGTTAGGATCTAGGGTCAGTGAGCTATCACTCAGCTCCTGCATAAATTCAATGATCACCTTATCTACAATTTAGTGCCTACTGCATTTACATATGTACTTTAGATTATGGCCGTCATGGATCATGGTGGACCTCTGCCGCCCCTGTCGGCTTCATGGAGGTGAGTCCTGGTCCAATTGAAGGCTTCCCGGCAGGGTGAGAATGTGGGGGTGATGCAGGATCTGAGCTCTCCCCCCCATGCTCTGATTGACGGACGTTTGTATTCATCGTCCGCCGACGTGAGCTTCACTCTGCCGGCGGCATCCCTTGATCACCTCCGGATGAGCCGCGGCGAGGTGCGCATGTGCGAGTTACTTTGGCGTGTGCACGGCGCCGCGACATCTCGCGGTTTGCGGCGGAGTTGACGGCAGCTGCCGGGGTTTTTTTTTTTTTTTTTTTTTTTTTTTTTGCCTACAGGGATGCCGGGGGAGCCACATGTGGGCTGCTTACTCTGGGGGGGGAGGAGATCAGCACCTGTGCCTACTCAATTAATTGCCTACTTTAGGCATATATCCATGATCGGCTGCCTGTGAGTCTTATTATGACTCCACGCAGACCGTAATGGATGGCACTGCACAAATCCTTTTTTTTTTTTTTTTTTTGGCTCCAGCCTTTTACCTTTTTTGCTCCATTGCAATTTGGTTCATACAAGTCAAACTCTACTACATCAGCCACACTGTGGCACAAGGTAAATTATTATACTATACATATACCCTTACTACTCTGATATTACAACACTACACTCATACTCCTATTCCTATAATCAGTTTACATCTTCCACACATGTTTTTGTTTGTTTCATTTGGTTTTACTCATTCACACACTCTCTTTTTGATTTGTTTTTCACTTTTATTCCACCATGTGTTGGCTGACACTACACACTCATTTCATTCACCTGGACATGGCACTGTAGTCAGCATTGTGCTGGCCATCCATTTAATTTTACTTTATCACTCAAAGGGTTTTTCATATTCCTTGTATCACATATCACTTCCCACTCACCTGTGTTTACACACCACACCACTCAAACAACCCTATAACTATACAACCATTTCTTTTATGGTTGTGCCACTTTCTATATAATTAATTATAATCATGAAACCTTAGGACACCAGATCAATATATATTGATCACTAGGATTGCAGTTAGCCCATACACTTCATACTTTTGCCAATGTGCTGAGAATCATTTTTGACTGATTGGGTATTTGTCGCAGGTGCTGACTTCTCCTTCCCCTGGAGGGCGTCTATGTGGCTCCTTGCAAGCCCCTTGGGCTGGACTCATGCGCTCTGGGGAGACAGGGGCGAATATGGGGGCCCCCCGGATTCATTTACGGCTCTTACTGGCCAAAGGATTATTCCCTCTACTTTTCAGCGGTAAATATACTACCACTTTTAACCTTACAATGAGATTTATGATGACATGTTCTTAAATTTTGAAGATATTCAATGTATTTTATAGAACCAACTATCCCCCTGATGATGACCGTACACAGGTCGAAACGCGTCGGGGATTTATACCGTCAACAGCCCGGAAATGTATGACTGTATATAATTTTGTGTAAAGATGTGTCGACTTATATTGTGGAATATGTATTGTACTACTTGGCCAGTGCTCTATGTTGTAATGCCAATTGAATTATAGCATTACAATTGTTCATGGTTCAATAAAAGCACTTACTGGTTATACATTTTTTATTATTTCTGAATATCAAGATTTTGCTGTCTAAAGCCCCACCGGGGAAACTGTCCATTTTTTACTATTATTGTTTCGGGGTGTGCAGCGCATGCGTCTCTCCCACATGTGTTTTTCTCTTTATTACTGAATTTTGGGTGGTTAAACACCCCTTCCCCCCTATGACACATGAGAGACATGGCAGGAGCTTTGTGTTGCTCACACGGCCCTTCAAACCCTCACATGTCTAAAACCTCTTTTGATACGATACGCATTTTGGGGGTGACACTTTGTTGGCCTCTTGCGGAGGAAACGCCCCCCAAAATGGGGGAGTAGATCGCAACTGTATCTTTCCCCACCTCATGCATCAGGATAGATCTTTTTTAGACTTCTGCATTGCAGTAGATCAGATGTTTAACTAACACCTGCTCTGTAAATATACATGTTAGGATCTAGGGTCAGTGAGCTATCACTCAGCTCCTGCATAAATTCAATGATCACCTTATCTACAATTTAGTGCCTACTGCATTTACATATGTACTTTAGATTATGGCCGTCATGGATCATGGTGGACCTCTGCCGCCCCTGTCGGCTTCATGGAGGTGAGTCCTGGTCCAATTGAAGGCTTCCCGGCAGGGTGAGAATGTGGGGGTGATGCAGGATCTGAGCTCTCCCCCCCATGCTCTGATTGATGGACGTTTGTATTCATCGTCCGCCGACGTGAGCTTCACTCTGCCGGCGGCATCCCTTGATCACCTCCGGATGAGCCGCGGCGAGGTGCGCATGTGCGAGTTACTTTGGCGTGTGCACGGCGCCGCGACATCTCGCGGTTTGCGGCGGAGTTGACGGCAGCTGCCGGGGTTTTTTTTTTTTTTTTTTTTTTTTTTTTGCCTACAGGGATGCCGGGGGAGCCACATGTGGGCTGCTTACTCTGGGGGGGGAGGAGATCAGCACCTGTGCCTACTCAATTAATTGCCTACTTTAGGCATATATCCATGATCGGCTGCCTGTGAGTCTTATTATGACTCCACGCAGACCGTAATGGATGGCACTGCACAAATCCTTTTTTTTTTTTTTTTTTGGCTCCAGCCTTTTACCTTTTTTGCTCCATTGCAATTTGGTTCATACAAGTCAAACTCTACTACATCAGCCACACTGTGGCACAAGGCAAATTATTATACTATACATATACCCTTACTACTCTGATATTACAACACTACACTCATACTCCTATTCCTATAATCAGTTTACATCTTCCACACATGTTTTTGTTTGTTTCATTTGGTTTTACTCATTCACACACTCTCTTTTTGATTTGTTTTTCACTTTTATTCCACCATGTGTTGGCTGACACTACACACTCATTTCATTCACCTGGACATGGCACTGTAGTCAGCATTGTGCTGGCCATCCATTTAATTTTACTTTATCACTCAAAGGGTTTTTCATATTCCTTGTATCACATATCACTTCCCACTCACCTGTGTTTACACACCACACCACTCAAACAACCCTATAACTATACAACCATTTCTTTTATGGTTGTGCCACTTTCTATATAATTAATTATAATCATGAAACCTTAGGACACCAGATCAATATATATTGATCACTAGGATTGCAGTTAGCCCATACACTTCATACTTTTGCCAATGTGCTGAGAATCATTTTTGACTGATTGGGTATTTGTCGCAGGTGCTGACTTCTCCTTCCCCTGGAGGGCGTCTATGTGGCTCCTTGCAAGCCCCTTGGGCTGGACTCATGCGCTCTGGGGAGACAGGGGCGAATATGGGGGCCCCCCGGATTCATTTACGGCTCTTACTGGCCAAAGGATTATTCCCTCTACTTTTCAGCGGTAAATATACTACCACTTTTAACCTTACAATGAGATTTATGATGACATGTTCTTAAATTTTGAAGATATTCAATGTATTTTATAGAACCAACTATCCCCCTGATGATGACCGTACACAGGTCGAAACGCGTCGGGGATTTATACCGTCAACAGCCCGGAAATGTATGACTGTATATAATTTTGTGTAAAGATGTGTCGACTTATATTGTGGAATATGTATTGTACTACTTGGCCAGTGCTCTATGTTGTAATGCCAATTGAATTATAGCATTACAATTGTTCATGGTTCAATAAAAGCACTTACTGGTTATACATTTTTTATTATTTCTGAATATCAAGATTTTGCTGTCTAAAGCCCCACCGGGGAAACTGTCCATTTTTTACTAAAGCCTTCCGTACTTTCCATAACAAGAAGGCTCACATAGTATGCCTCCAAGAAACACATTTCACCAAAGATTCTACTCCAAAATATATTTCTCCTTTTTATCAACAAATTTACACGGCTTCTGCCTGTACCAAGCAAAGGGGAACTCTAATTGCATTTCCCCGATCCACACCATTCACCTTATCATCAGAAATTAAAGACCCAGAAGGTAGATACCTGATACTCATGGGTTATATAATGGATACAGCAATCACGGTGATTTCCTACTACGCTCCTAACAAACAACCTACACCATTCCTCTCACATATATTACAAGTGATTAATACACACAAAATAGGAACAGTGATCATGTGTGGGGATTCGAACCAGGTCCTCCTCCAATTTCTAGATAAATCACCTTTTACACCATCCAAAATAACCTCTAGATTACCTTTTTCTCAACTTCTTTCCAAATACAATCTGGTAGATTCGTGGAGAGAAAGTAACCCAATGAAAAAGAAATTCACTTATTTTTCGCACCCTCATCAAACCTTCACCAGAATAGATCATATTTTTCTAACAATAGGAATGATACCAGAAATGATTGCATCAGATATAATTCCGATTCCGTGGTCTGACCATAATGCAGTATACACTACTATAGCCTCAGCCATACCAAAAGTGCATGACCCAACATGGTACTTACCGGACATAATGCTCAAACACCCACTACATCAGATGGCCATTGAACTACTTTAAAGGAATACATATCAATTAATAATACAACAGACATCTCCCCAATAACACTGTAGGAAGCTCATAAGCCTGTCTTGCGTGGTACAATACAAAGACAAATGGCACTATTTAAACGGGAACGCAAAAATCTAGCAAAAAAACTAGAACTCAATTTTAATGCAGCCTACATATCATTTCAAGATAATCCATCTCAGAGTTCAAAATCTCATCTGGAAAAATCTAGATTGGAATACGATCTATTTCTCACTGAGTCAGTTGATAAATCCCTCAAACGCTCCAAACACAATTTCTACATGAATACAAACAAACCAGGTACATATTTGGCTCGGGCATTAAATTCAACTAACAAATCTTTCAAACCAATACGTTTGAAATTATCAAAAAATGTTTACACTTGTAATCCAGTTAAAATAGTCCATAAATTTCACTCACATCTTGCAACTTTATACAAGACAAACAATGAATTTAATCCTACAGAGGCTGAATCCTTCTTCTCAAAAATAACCTTACCTGAGTTATCTCAGAATCAAAAAAGCAGTTTGGATGAGCCTATAACTATAGATGAAGTTGCTAACGCCATAAAAGACCTAAAACTTAACAAAAGACCAGGCCCAGACGGCTACTCGGCTTTATACTATAAAACATTCTCAGAAATACTCTCTCCCATTCTCACTGAAACTTTTAACAAACTACTAGATGGACATTCTTTTCGGCAAGAAACACTAATGGCAATTGTTTGTATGATCCCAAAACCCCTTTCTGATGATACTTCCTGTGTGAATTATCGGCCTATCTCTCTGTTAAACCTCGATATTAAATTATTAGCAAAAATAATAGCAAAACGCCTCAATAGCATTATAGGAAAATTAATACATAGAGATCAAGTAGGCTTCATGCCAAATAGACAGGCAGGCGATAATATACGCAGGGCAGTGTTATTGGCACATATTGCTAAAAAACGGAAAATCCCTTTATGTTTTCTATCTCTCGATATTAAGAGGGCATTTGACACAGTATCCTGGCAATATATGCAATATTCATTACAAAAATGGGGTTTTGGACCCCACTTTTTAACATGGATCAAAGCATTATATAATAAACCCAAAGCCTATATAAAATATGCTGGATACAAATCTGAAGCCTTTAATATCAAAAGAGGTACCCGACAGGGTTGCCCATTATCTCCCTTATTATTTGCCCTTATACTTGAACCCATGGCCCAATACATCAGAACAAACCAAACTATAACTGGCATTGAAGTAGGAGGTATTACACACAAATTATGTATATTTGCAGACGATATATTACTTTTTCTATCATCACCACAGGTCTCTGGTCCTAACTTAATACCAGCTCTTGATGGGTTTGCAGCCCTATCCGGCCTTATGATTAATCCTAAGAAATGCCTAGTGCTTAATATTTCACTCACAAACATGGAATTGATCCCGGCTAGGGCTGCACTCCCATTCACATGGGCAGAAAAATCAATCCCATATCTTGGAATTCATTTAACAGCATCTCATTCTGACTTATTCTCAACCAATTATCCTCCTGTATTAAGACAGATCACAAATCTAATAAAACAATGGTCGCAACTTCCTTTATCCTGGATAGGGAAGATTAATGCAATCAAAATGACTATTCTACCCAAATTGCTTTATCTATTCAGAGTCCTCCCTATTCCAATTCCTTCCTATTTTTTGAGAATAGTACAAAAAAGAGCAACTTCGTTTATATGGGGCTCTTCTAAACCACGTATACCTATACACACACTACATCTTCACAAAAATAAAGGAGGCCTGGGATACCCTAATTTTACTAACTACTACAGAGCAGCACATTTGGCCAGTCTGTCCAAATACCATGCAAAACAGGAAATCCCATTATGGGTATTTATAGAGGCTTCAGAAAATGACCCTCTATTAATATCAAATTTATTATGGCTTGATCCTAAAGACCGCTTTAAAATTCATAATCCCATAACTAAACACTTCTTATCTCTCTGGGATAAACTAAAAACCAAATATCAGTTACAATCTCCACACAATCCTCTCCTTTCTTTTATCAGAAATCCGGCCTTTTATCCGGCATGGATCTACCCAAATTCTTTTAAAGCTTGGACAACTTCAGGCATTCAGACACTAAATGACTTCATAGCATCTAAATCATTCCTTTCATTCCCATCGCTTAGAGAAAAATATGATCTACCAAACTCTGAGATATTTAGATATCTCCAAATCAAAAATTTCTATACACCATTCCTAAAGGGGGATACACCATTATCCCAATTATCCATTTTTGAATCAATCTGTACAAAAGATCCATTTGCTAAAGGTACAATTTCATCACTTTATAATCAATTATATGGAGTAGCAAATCTTAATAGACCCTCTTACGTTCAGAGGTGGGAGGAGGACCTGGGACGAACTTTAGAAGACACGGACTGGTCTAACATATGGCTCACATCTAAGTCATCTTCACCCAACATCTTAGCACTGGAGACAAATTATAAAGTCCTAACTCACTGGTACCTTGTACCCGCTAGAGTGGCAAAATATTCACCTAATACCTCAGCTCTTTGTTTTCGAGGATGCCCAGAAATAGGCACATATTTACACATATGGTGGACGTGCCCAGTAATCCAAACCTTCTGGAAGGAAGTCTTCGTGATTGCATCTAAAATATTTTAAAAAATAATACAACCAGATCCATATTTAACTTTACTTAATCTAAAACCGGAATGGTTAACACTCTCTCAATTCAAACTTATGATCCAACTAATAACGGCTGCAAAACAAACAGTGGCCAAGGCATGGAAATCTCCTACATTGATACTAGCAGAAACAATTCACAGAATGAATAATACAATGTCCCATGCTAAGATGGTAGCCATCGATCAAAATCAAATTCCAAAATTTGAAAAACTTTGGCATCCTTGGATAAAACAACAGTTCCTGTCAAACTTCAATGACTCTGTCCTGTTGCCATGGTAACAGATTAAATGACTTACAGAGACACCCATTCTAAGGCTTCAAAGAGAACTAAAAAGAATAATAAACTGACGAGCGGGACAACCTTGTGGACCATACCTCTACCTTTCAACTCTTTTTCTTCTTTTTCTTTCCTTTTCTCCACCTTACGATTAAAGCTCATTATCAGAATTTATTTGACCTATATACACTCTACTTGTAAACAATATGTATAGTAGGTATAAATCATTTAAATACCTACAAAAATAACTAAGGAAATTATATATATCTTTAATTTAGGTTTACGTGAACCCAATGTTTAATATTTGAAATTTCATGATATTTACCTATATAAACCCTACTGTAAAACAATGAGCTTACTTTATAGATCCTTGTAAACTTACTTTATATATCTTTATAACATTGTATACTCAATAAACTTCTTTTGACAAGGAAAAGTCACATGATCTCACACAAAGGTAAACATGCAAGCAGAAAAGAGAGCATCTATATGTAGGGAGGTGGGGTTGTTCTTTGACGCCCATGCTTCAATAACGCTTGAAAAACGCAGTTAAAACGCCCGCAACCCGTTGCGGTAATTTTACCGCTAGTGCCCCAAAAACGCTGTAAAAACGAGGTAATAGCGCTAAGGCGTTTTTAGGGCGTTTTTGAAGCGCCTCAGTGTGAAGGGGTTCTTAGTAAATTAACCCCATTGTGAGTGTACACTGCAAGCGCACTTGCTCCAGATCTGAGGGGAAGCTTTGAAATAAGAGGAAGCTCTGCTGACTTCTATCATCCAATCACGTGAAAGCAAAAATACAGTTTTTCATTTTCCTTGTATGTGATTGGGTATTCTTTGCAAACTGAGGCTTTACCTCATTTACTAAGCTGTGGAGCAAGTGCGCTTGCAGTGCACAGTATATTTTCCTTTTTTTATTGGAAATAATTAGGAAAAAAATGAAAATATTGCATTTTCCTGTATTTTTTTTGTTATGCAACATTTATGTAGATTGCATGCTCCCATATATTCACCCAAAAATATAATCAACAAAATATGCTGAAAGAATATATATATATATATATATTTTTTTTTTTATATATTTATAATATATATGAATGGGATTGTTATGTAACATAGTAGAATGGTATAGCTCAAAGTGAACACATACATTTTGCTTTAGAAGAACTTTATACTCCTTGACATCACACCGCAAACAGGAAGTGTTCGGACTGCCATTTCTAATGCACTTGCGTTTAATCTGATGCGCACCAGCAAATTTTTAATCTTGGGCTTTATTTTTAATAACAAATAATCGTAAATATATAAAGAGCACTATATACAGCATATCCTTATTTTGTGAGCTTCCTATATACAATCACTGAAGGATTCCTTTGGATGGAGGTGGATTGAATGACATCCATATACACTATATTACCGAAAGTATTGGGACGCCTGCCTTTACACACACACATGAACTTTAATGACATCCCAGTCTTAGTCCATAGGGTTCAATAATGATTTGGCCCACCCTTTGCAGCTATAACAGCTTCAACTCTTCTGGGAAGGCTGTCCACAAGGTTTAGGAGTTTATCTATGGGAATGTTTGACCATTCTTCCGGAGCTGCAAAATTGCTTGATGATAATCTTTATTGTCAAAAGCCAGACAGGTTACAGGGATTGCAGTTGACGCGTTTCACAAGAGTGTAGCTTGCTTGTTCACAGGCACTGATGTTGGACAAGAACAAGGTCCATAAAGACATGGATGAGCAAGTTTGGGGTGGAGGAACTTGACTGGCCTGCACAGAGTCCTGACCTCAACACGATAAAACACTTTTGGAATGAATTTGAGCGGAGACTGTGAGCCAGGCCTTCTCGTCCACATCAGTGTCTGACCTTTACAAATGCACTTCTGGAAGAATGGTCAAACATTCCCATAGACACACTCCTAAATCTTGTGGGCAGCCTTCATAGAAAAGTTGAGGCTGTTATAGTGGCAAAGGGTGGGCCAACTCAATATTAAACCCCTGCGGACGAAGACTGGGATGGCATTAAAGTTCATGTGTGTGTAAAGGCAGGTGTCCCAATACTTTTGGTGATATAGTGTATATACATAAAGAGTACATTGTGAAATCATTCAAATGGTCTGGCAATAAAGATTCCCACTGTACCATCAAACGCAGTCACTGTGCCATCAAACGCAGTCACTGTGCCATCAAACACAGCCACCGTATCCATCAAACGCAGCCACTGTGCCCATCAAACGCAGCCACTGTACCATATCAAATGCTGCCACTGTGCCCCATCAAATACAGCTACTGTGCCCATCAAATGCAGCCTCACTGTGCCCATTAAATGAAGCCTCACTGTGCCCCATCAAATGCAGCCTCACTGAGTCTCATACTTACTTACCATGCAGGCAGCTCCTCTCGGGCCGTGCGTTCAACGGAGCTGCCGACATCACTTCCGGTTTCCCTGTGGAACAGGGAAACCGGAAGTAACCTCTTAACTTGAACAACAAAGCTCCCGCCCATAGTTAAACTACGGGGGAATGTTGCTCGCAACACCGATCTAGGTAAAGAGTCTCTGACAGAGACTCTTTACCACGTGATCAGCCGTGTCCAATCACGGCTGATCACGATGTAAATAGGAAGAGCCGGTGATCGGCATTTCCTCACTCGCGTCTGACAGATGTGAGTAGAGGAGAGCCGATCGGCTGCTCTCCTGACAGGGGGGTCTGTGCTGATTGTTTATCAGCACAGCCCCCCCTCGGATCCTGCCCAGGACCACCAGGGAAGCCGCCCAGGACCACCAGGGAAGCCATCCACACTGGACCACCAGGTATGCCCCCTAGACCCCCAGGGTAATACTAATCTGTGCCCAGGCAGCTGCCAATCAATGCCCAGGCAGCTGCCAATCAGTGCCCACTCCAATGCCTACCACTACCAGTGCCACCAGGGATGCCTATCAGTTCCACGTATCAGTGCCGCGTATCAGTGCCCATCAGTGCCACTTATCAGTGCCCATCAGTGCCCAGCAGTGCCGCCTATCAGTGCCCATCAGTGCCACCCATAAGAACCCATCTTTGCAGCCTTTCAGTGCCCATCAGTGTCGCCTATCAGTGCCCATCAGTGCCCACCAGTGCCACCCAGTGCCACCCATGAGTGCCCATCAGTGCTGCCAATCAATGCCCATCAGTGCTGCCTACCAGTGCCCATCGTCAGTGCCCGTCAGTGCCACATATCAGTGCCCATCGTCAGTGCCCGCTCATTGGTGCCACCTCATCGGTGCCGCCTTATTAGTGCCTGTCAGTGCCGCCTTATCAGTGCCCATCAGTGAAAGAGAAAACTTACTTTTTTACAAAACTTTTTAAGAGAAACAAAAGCAAAACTTTTATTTTTTTTCAAAATTTTCATCTTTTTTTATTTGTTTAGCAAAAAATAAAAACCGCAGAGGTGATCAAATACCACCAAAAGAAAGTTCTATTTGTGGGAACTAAATGATAAAAATGTAGTTTGGGTACAGTGTTGGATGGCCGCGCAATTGTCATTCAAACTGCGACAGCTCTGAAAGCTGAAAATTGGTCTGGGCAGGAAGGTGTATAAGTGCCTGGTATTGAAGTGGTTAAAGAACATTTTTTTTTTTTTTAAAGGGGCCTTTTTGAATTTTTTAGTTTTTTTTTAATTTATTTTGTGACTGCTGGGTGGGGGGGCGGCGCCCGTGCGCCCCCTATAGACGGGCCGCCACTGAAAGTGCAGCATATAAAAGTATAAAACCACATTTATTAGCAACTCTGCTGCCCTTACATAAAATACAAAGAGAATATGGACAAACTCTTTCTGCTGCACTTCCGGCGTGTCTGGCATCACTTTTCGCTGAGATTAACATAGTTTTAGAATGCAGCACTATGGTCCCCCCCTTTTTTCTTTTTTTTTTTGTGATATTTTGCATGGTCCATTACTATATATATTTGTTGGATGGCATTGAGAATACCAGGAAGAGCAAAGATTGGAGCATATGAATTGTGCATTCATAGCCCTGATATGTCAATGAGCCTGCTGGTTGGGTAAGGTGCATTGGCTGAAGGGAGTGGTGGGATTCACATGGTGGGTGGAACACACTAGTGTGAAGGTTTTGCACTTTAAGCCTGGGTTCACACTGATGTGAATTTACAGCGGGTTTGATGTGTTTAGGAACACACAGATTCGCAGGTCATGTAAAACGCATAGTATTCCATGGCTTTGGTTCACATCTGTGAGTTGCAAATTTGGTGCGAGCAAAAAAAGGGTCAGTGCGCGATGACTGCGGGTGCGGTCCAAATTCCTACGGCGCAATGCGAATTTTATCTTCATAGGCTTCAATTGAACTTGCAGTAAACTCGCAGCAAACAGTTCACATCTCTTCAAGTTGTTCACGGTCTCCTGAAATTCGCGGTAAATTCGCACCAGTCCACCTTAAAACGCAAGGCAAATTCGCACCTCACACAGGACAAGAAAATGGATCAAATTCGCAGTATATCGCATCGCAGTAGTATGGACCTAGGCTTAATTCTTTAATTAATGTAAGTGTATAATTTTTGATTTGATATTGATATTTTATTGTGATATCACACTATTGTGGCTTTTTTTTGTCATTATCCATTGAGGATTATTTCATTAATGCAAGATTTATAGTAAGAGGAAGGGAAGATATCTGCAGCAAGGAGCAGTGTTGTGAAGAATAATCATAATAATCATTAATCAATAATCAATAATCAGGGTGTCATGCGTGTTTTTTATTTGAAGCAATTCTCAGCACTGGTCTAAATTTGAGCACAATACAATTTTTGGGTGTGTGGTGTAACTTTCTAAGCTTACTACACTATATATTATCCTATTTTTGATTTGTTTGCATGGGATAAGAGAAACGCATACTGAAGAGGTTGTTTGCATATAATGAAGACAGGATGTATATTCATATGACAATACGCGTTATTCCTTCTTTCCATCTGATAAGAATATAAGAAGAGCATAACCTCTTATATGGATTTTTATCTTACTGTGATCTTTAATAGCACTGGTTGTTTACTTTTGATTGTCTCTTCCTGGGTGGGCAGATTGTTTCCGGCTGCTGGGTTGAGTTTGGATAAGCCCTGGTGCGCTGACATTTATGGAAGATTTTCTACTTTTCTTATTGCATTTTTCATTTTGATACAACTGTTGCTTTTGAATTTTCACATGAATATACAATTTACAAAATTTTGAGTATAGGGATTGTATATTTATATATACAGTATCTCACAAAAGTGAATACACCCCTCACACTTTTGTAAATATTTTATTATATCTTTTCATGTGACAACACTGAAGAAATGACACTTTGCCATCTCTTCTGTGCCCACCAGTGCAGTCTCATCTGTGCCCACTAGTGCAGTCTCATCTGTGCCCACCAGTGCCGTCTCATTTGTGCCCAGCAGTGTCATCTCATCTGTGCCCACCAGTGCGATCTCATCCCTGGTGTCTAAGTCTGACAGTCTGAGTGCGGTTGTGGATAAATCAGGCACAGGCAGGCAGTATGGCATTGGAACTAGGAACCTGGGACAGGGAGTCAGCATGTGGCTGTGCGGAACGGAGGGGCAGACAGCAAGGTCTCAGAGGCAACACCCTAAACACGGGCAAATCAGCTTCCCAGCTGATTGCAGGCTGGGAAGCTTCCCATAGACTGCCGCGTGTCCGGCGCCTGAACACTGTTAAAGTGACCTTTTTTTTTTTTTAACAGCTTGGGGGGGGGGGCGGTGCCCGAGCGCCCCCTATGGACAGGTCTTCACTGGGCTGTGTGTTGAGTTATATTGAGGGGACAGCACATTTACACTGTTATACAAGCTGTACACAAAGTGTCGCAAAGTGTCATTTCTTCAGTGTTGTCACATGAAAAGATATAATAAAATATTTACAAAAATGTGAAGGGTGCACTCACTTTTGTGAGATACTGTATGTGTGTGTGTATATGGATATATATATACACATATATATATATATATATATATATATATATATATATATATATATATATATATATATATATATATATATATATATATATATATATATCCACCACAGTTGTTTTCCATGGTGTTCCGGGTCTTTTGGTGTTGCTGAGATCACCGGTGAGTTCTTTCTTTTTAAGGATGTTCCAAACAGTTGATTTGGCCACACCTATTGTTTTTACTATCTCTCTGATGGGTTTGTTTTTGTTTTTTCAGCCTAATGATGGCTTGCTTCACTGACAGTGACAGCTCTTTGGATCTCATATTGAGAGTTGACAGCAACAGATTCCAAATGCGAATAGCACACTTGAAATGAACTCTGGACCTTTTATCTGCTCCTTATAAATGGGATAATGAGGGAATAACACACACCTGACCATGGAACAGCTGAGCAGCCAATTGTCCCATTACTTTTGGTCCCTTAAAAAGTGAGAGGCACATATACAAACTGTTGTAATTCCTACACCGTTCACCTGATTTGGATGTAAATACCCTCAAATTAAAGCTGAAAGTCTGCAGTTAAAGCACATCTTTCTCGTTTCATTTAAAATCCATTGTGGTGGTGTATAGAGCCAAAAAGATTAGAATTGTGTCGATGTCCCAATATTTATGGACCTGACTATATAATATATATATATATATATATATATATATATATACACACACACAGTGCCTTGACAAAGTATTCGTACCCCTTGAAATTTTCCACATTTTGTCATGTTACAAACAAAAACGTAAATGTATTTTACTGGGATTTTATGTGATTGATCAACACAAAGTGCCATATAATTGTGAAGTGGAAGGAAAATGATAAATGGTTTTCAAAATATTTACAAATAAATATCTGAAAAGTGTGGCGTGCATTTGTATTCAGCCCCCTTTACTCTGATACCCCTAACTAAAATCTAGTGGAACTAATTGCCTTAAGAAGTCACCTAATTAGTAAATATAGTCCACCTGTGTGTAATTTAATCTCAGTATAAATACAGCTGTTCTGTAAAGCCCTCAGAGGTTTGTTAGAGAACCTTAGTGAACAAACAGCATCATGAAGGCCAAGGAACGCACCAGACAGGTCAGGGATAAAGTTGTGGAGAAGTTTAAAGCAGGGTTAGGTTATAAAAAAAATATCCCAAGCTTTGAACATCTCACAGAGCAATGTTCAATCCATCATCCGAAAATGGAAAGAGTATGGGACAACTGCAAACCTACCAAGACATGGCCGTCCACCTAAACTGACAGGCCGGGCAAGGAGAGCATTAATCAGAGAAGCAACCAAGAGGCCCATTTTAACTCTGGAGGAGCTGCAAAGATCCACAGCTCAGGTGGGAGAATCTGCCCACAGGACAACTATTAGTCGTGCTCTCCACAAATCTGACCTTTATGGAAGAGTGGCAAGAAGAAAGCCATTGTTGAAAGAAAGACATAAGAAGTCCTGTTTACAGTTTCCGAGAAGCCATGTGGGGGACACAGCAAACATGTGAAAGAAGGTGCTCTGGTCAGATGAAACCAAAGTTTAACTTTTTGGCCTAAAAGCAAAATGCTATGTGTAGCAGAAAACTAACACAGCACATCACCCTGAACACACCATCCCCACCGTCAAACATGGTGGTGGAAGCATCATGTTGTGGGGATGCTTTTCTTCAGCAGGGACAGGGAAGCTGGTCAGAGTTGATGGGAAGATGGATGGAGCCATATACAGGGCAATCTTAGAAGAAAACCTGTAAAGGCCCGTACACACGATCTGACTTTTTGACAACAAACATGCAAATCAGCTGTTTTAAGGCAACATCCGACTGTGTGTACGCTCCATTGGACAAACTTTTTCGGTTTTTATCGGACTTTTGTTGGCTGTGCGAACGGACAAACTTTCCGGCAACAAATGTCCGATGGAGCAAAGTCCGATCATGTGTACACAAAACCATCGGACTTTTGTACAAACTACAGTATCTGCCCGCGAGAATGTTTCCACCGCGATCCCATCGCGCTGGTTCTCGGCAACAGGGTACTGTACATCTCGCGCTGGCTGCAATAGGAAAAACACATTTTCCTATTGCAGCGAGCGCGAGAAGGAATTCCCCTCCAAGAGCATACCAGGCCCTTAGGTCTGGTATGGATTTTAAGGGGAACCCCCTACGCCAAAGAAACGGCGTGGGGGTCACCCCTCAAATCCATACCAGACCCTTATCTGAGCATGCAGCCTGGCCGGTCAGGAAAGGGGGTGGGGACAAACCGTACCAGGCCGCATGCCCTCAACATGGGGGGTGGGCACTTTGGGGCAGGAGGGCGCCCTGCAGCCCCCCAACCCCAAAGCACCTTGTCCCCATGTTGATGAGGACAAGGGCCTCCTCCCAACAACCCTGGCCGTTGGTTGTCGGGGTCTGCGGGCGGAGGGCTTATCGGAATCCGGGAGCCCCCTTTAATAAGGGGGCCCCCAGATTCCGGCCCCCCACCCTATGTGAATGAGTAGGGGTACATCGTACCCCTACTCATTCACCTGGGGAAAAAAAGTGTCAATAAAAAAACACTAAACAGGTTTTTAAAGTCATTTATTAGGCAGCTTCGGGGGTCTTCTTTCGACTTCGGGGGTCTCTTCCGACTTCTCCGCTCTCTCCGGCCTCTTCTCCCGGTGTCCGGCTCTTTTCCCGCTCTCCGGCCTCTTCTTCCGCTCTCCGGCCTCTTCTCCAGGTCTCCGGTTCTTCTCCCACTCTCCGGTTCTTCTGCCGGGTTCCTCTGCGATCTTCTGCTCTTTTGCCGCTCTTTTGGTCTTTCCGGGGCATGATGGGACTGTGACGTCATAAGGGGCGGGGTCATCGGGTGACATCAACTGGTGACCACGCCCCATGCCTATATAAGTCGTTGCGCACCTCGCACACGGCATTACAGCGGGAGAGAGTGTCGTGTCAACATCGGAAGAAGAGAAGAGGGAAGAAGACGACAGAGAAGACCGGGCCACTGCTAGCAAAAGAGCAGCAAAAGAGCAGAAGATAGTGGAGGAACCCGGCAGAAGAACCGGAGAGCGGGAGAAGAACCGGAGACCTAGAGAAGAGGCCGGAGAGAGCGGAGAAGAGGCCGGAGAGATCGGAGAAGAGGCTGGAGACCGAGAGAAGAACCGGACACCAGGAGAAGAGGCCGGAGAGAGTGGCGAAGTCGGAAGAGACCCCCGAAGTCAGAAGAAGACCCCCGGAGCTGCCTAATAAATTACTTTAAAAACCTGTATAGTGTTTTTTTATTGACACTTTTTTTCCCCAGGTGAATGAGTAGGGGTGCGATGTACCCCATACTCATTCACATAGGGTGGGGGGCCGGAATCTGGGGGCCCCCTTATTAAAGGGGGCTCGCGGATTCCAATAAGCCCTCCGCCTGCAGACCCCGACAACCAACGGCCAGGGTGAGGACCTTGTCCTCATCAACATGGGGACAAGGTGCTTTGGGGTGGGGGGGCGCAGGGCACCCCCCTGCCTCAAAGTGCCCACCCCCCATGTTGAGGGCATGCGGCCTGTTATGGTTCGGGAGGGGGGGCGCTCGCTTGTCCCCACCCCCTTTCCTGACCGTGCTCGGATAAGGGTCTGGTATGGACTTTGGGGGGGACCCGCATGCCGTTTTTTCAGTGTAGGGAGTTCCCCTTAAAATCCATACCAGACCTAAGGGCCTGGTATGCTCTTGGAGGGGAACCCATGCCGGTTTTTTATTTAAAATTTGGCGTGGAGTTCCCCCTCATGATTCATACCAAACACCTGTCGGCAATGCTTGTCGCTCATCGCGAAAGGAAAAAACACATTTTTCCTTTCCCGATCAGCGAGCCAGCTCGGCGCTGGCTCCTGCGACGGGGCTCGCAGGTGTCAAGTCTCGCTGATAACAGCGGCGAGATTGACACAATAATACCTACTGTATAAACACGCATGCTCAGAACCAATGCAAAAGATCAGACAACAATACAGAAGTTGACCAAAGGGTGGTGGTAAAGAGCCGAAAAACCACGTGGTTTGGTGAAAGTTGGATGAAAAAGTCCTGCCCTGTGTATGCTTAATTAGTTTATGGCCAACGCCCTTTGTACAAAAATCCACGGGAAAGTTTGTACAAAGTCCTATCGTATGTATGAGGCTTTAGAGTCTGCAAAATACTTGAGACTGGGGTGGAGGTTAACCTTCTAGCAGGACAATGACCATAAACATACAGCCAGAGCAACAATGGAATGGTTCAGATCAAAGCATATTGATATGTTAGAAAAGCCCAGTCAAAGTCCAGACCTAAATCCAATTAAGAATCTGTGGCAAGAGTTCAAAATTGCTGTTCACGGGTGCTTTTCATCCAATCTGACAAAGCTTGAGCAATTTTGCAAAGAAGAATGGGCAAAAATGTCACTCTCTAGATGTGCAAAGCTGGCAGAGACATCCCCAAAAAGACTTGTACTGTAGCTGTAATTTGCAGCGAAAGGTAGTTCTACAAAGTATTGACTCAGAGGGGCTGAATTCAAATGCACGCCACACTTTTAGGATATTTATTTAAAAAATGTTGAAAACCATTTATCATTTTCCTTCCACTTCACATTTATGTGCCACTTTGTGTTGGTCTATCACATAAAATCCCAATAAAATACATTCATGTTTTTGGTTGTAACATGACAAAATGTGGAAAATTGCAAGGGGCATGGATACTTTTTCAAGGCACTGTATATAAAGTAGATAAGAACAGCACAACTTTATTTTAATATATTGTGTGACAATTATCGCCTCATGAGCCATCAAAATAATTCTTCAGACCTTGCAACTAGAAAAATTAGCAATGAGGAAATTTCTTCCCATTTTGCAAACACAAAACTGTCTGCTTGCACCACTAATTTTCTTAGGTCAAAGGGGATATGTTTCATCTGTAATAAAATCCAAAATTTTATTTGTAGGAAGATGAGTTATTTCTTCAGATAGTATGCATGATGAGCTACATGCAGATGTAAAATTATTAGTTTTGGTTTTGTAGAACATCCAAGGGACTTACTAATAGTCTTTATGGACTCAGCTTAGGCTATCTAAGTTGTATTTGGACCCACGGCAACCAGAATGATGTGCTGGTGTCAGAAATCCTAACTCTGACCCAGCTATCCGAACTGGCTGGTCCATACAACCTATGGCCATTTCAGGGGGCAAGAACTCTTCTCACAGTAGGTAAGATACCACCTTCAAAGGTGATTGGCCAAAGGGGATAAGTCCATCTCACATATTTCTCCTACAAATTGAGTAGCATGAATCATGAACATTGTAATTAATTTTGGCAGTGTGTTCGAAACATTGTGATTGTGGAAATTTCTTTATTGTACTCCCGTAATTCTCTGTATTAGGGTACAAAACATTCTGTGCCACAGGATCCCCCCCTCCACCCCCTTATACTTACCTGAGTCTGATCTCATTCTAGTGCTGTGCAAGAAAGCAGCATCTCTCTCCACTTTTTCCATCCTCAAAGAGGAGGTGGATAGCAGCGTAAGCCATTGCTGTCAATCAAATCCTATGATGAGGGAACAGGGGGTGGGGCATAGCTCCGCAAAAAAATAAAAGAAAGCTCTATTTGTGTAAAAAAAAATATATATAATAATAATAAGCGTGCATTTCATTTTATGTTTTGTATACTTTGTTCACCTGTACAGGTTACTGTATCTAATACAAAAAATATATCATTTCTCTTTAAATTGAATAATTTGGGTTATAGGTAAAACTATTGGACCAGTCCTCCCATAAAATAGGGCAAGGAGCAAAGTGCTCATTACAATACAATAATTAACTAATTGAAATTCACATTGTTCTTGTTTTGCTGATTTGTTGCTATGGATAGTGGATTTTGCCCTTTGTACAATTTCACAAAATTTCAAGCTGCCTGAAATTAAATATCTTCTTTCCCGTAGTTGCAGTATAATACACTCAATGTCATCACTCTTACAATTGTCCCATCCTTTATTTATGGAAAGGAAGGTAAAGGTAACACATTCAAGTCTTGTGATTACCTGTCCATCTCCACCCAAGTCTGTGTTACATAATCACTTTTAATTACTTTCCTTCTACAGATTGTTTAGTGTCATGCAAGGTGATAACATGCAAAATAAGCAGAGTAAAAGTGAGTTTAGTGAGTTTGCGCATGTTATCCAGCCACAGCATGCAGAGGAGGTGGTGGACTGGCTAAAATAGGGCAAGGAGCAAAGTGCTCATTACAATACAATAAATAACTAATAACTAATAAATAACTAATTGGAATTCACATTGTTCTTGTTTTGCCGATTTATTGCAGTGGATAGTGGATTTTGCCCTTTGTACAATTTCACAGAATTTTAAGCTCAATGTCTTCTTTCTTACAAATGTCCCATCCTTTATTTATGGAAAGGAAGGTAAAGGTAACACATTCAAGTCTTGTGATTACCTGTCCATCTCCACCCTAAGTCTGAATGTATTACATAATCACTTTTATTTACTTTCCTTCTACAGATTGTTTAGTGTCATGCAAGGTTATAACATGCAAAATAAGCAGAGTAAAAGTGAGTTTATGCTGATTGCGTATATTTATTGAATTTACATCTAGGTATTTGAGTCTTTTTGGACCCTTTTGGAAGCCGATTGGGGTTTCTATTTCCAGATTCCTACACTGCCTGATTTAGAGTTTTGTTATTGTGCATCCTATTGCCCTTACTGGCGATGGCTATTCTAGGGTAAGCGCTTGCTTTTTTATACTTTAAAAGTTTATTGTTTGCCTCACATAAGGTGCTTCTTTTGAAAACACCACAAACATCCCTATTTATGCTACTATTATGCACATTATTGTTGTTTCAGGTTCCTTGGTTTCAACTTACATTTCTGAATCCAATATAATCAAGTATCACGCATTGATCCACCCAGCGCACTTATTTGTTTTTTTCACTTTTTCTCCTTTGGTACGTATTTGAGGCTTATTAGCCTATGTGAATAGTAATGAAAGGAATTAGTCCACCCATCCTAATTAATTAATCAAGCTTTCATTAATTTGTTATTTTTCAGTTTTTATAGGCACCCATCTTAGGCCCCCTGTAGCCAATTACAAGGCTGAGTTCGACTCTCGTCCCCAGTTGCCTGACGGTGCCCATTCTGTGTCCTGGGAGCTTGATTTGGTATGTCTGTGATGTGGGTGCTGGGGAGGCGCGAGGTTTCAGTCAGACAATATTGTGATCTCCCTATTTAATCGCTTATTGATTTGTGTTATGATATTCTTGATTTTGATTGACTTTTTCTTTCCCTTTTTAGTGTCTTTATTCTTTCTACTACATTTTTATTCCCCTGATGAAGCCAATGTTTTGGCAAAACTAGTAGGGATGAATTGACCTGCTACTACCTCTCAACATCATTGGTGTCGGTCACTACAAAAATTGTAAAGTGCCCCTTTTATATTCTGTATTTTGTTTACATAAAGTATAAGTGTATGAATTAAGTTTTTTAGAATTGTATACTATTAAAGATTTGATATTTTTATAATATTTGTGTTTCAATTGTCCTTGGCACTGCTATAATCCCCTTCCCCTTGTTCCTATTATTCATAATTTCTTTAGGGATGAGGTGCCGTATCTACTAGGACATCCCACCCATCACCTCTCTTTCCAAGTCTTGTGATTACCTGTACATCTCCACCCTAAGTCTGAATGTATTACATAATCACTTTTAATTACTTTCTATCTACAGATTATTTAGTGCCATGCAAGGTTATATAGCACTGGTAGATTTTTCAATCTACCGCTTATAGGTAAATTTAGTGGGTCGTCTGTTCTGTATATAGTTCAGATTCAGTTTATTGTCAGATTTAGCCTCTGTTCCAGTTTGGCTGTGTTGCATGTAGTTTCACACTGTGCCTGTGGGTGTCGTTGTCACCATGGGTCGGTGTTGGAAAAGCAACAAGCTGAAGTGTATGAGTGCTCTTCTATCCCGGAGATAACTCGGCGGAGGTGGTCCTCCAAGTTGCATTCTGGGAGAGAGTATTTATGGGACAGACGCCATGATTTGGGGTCTTTCGTCTTTGCCTCGTGGCCCTCCTGGCCTAGAGGTATGTGTTAGTGAGTTCTACCTCGCAGCCCTCCGGGCTGGAGGGTTGCGTTGCTGCAGCCGTGCAGGTAGACCCAGAAGCCTGTCTGGGGCCTGCTATCGCTGGGATGGTCCTGTGCTGTCTGTCCTGCGGGAATAAGCCGGACAATCGGGAAGATCCAGGGGAGGACCCATCTTGGAAGGGATCATGCAAGGCTGGTCTTAAGAGGGGCCTGGTGTGATTGGAGACCGTATCCTAAACTACTCTAAACTACTCTACCGCACAAGTACTGCCGGGTCAGCTTAAAGGTTCTGGTACTGTGTTTGCTGTTCATCGAAAACTACTACATCCTGTGGCAGAGGATCGTACAGTTTTGTTTGACTCAAGTCTGTGGCAGAGACTTTTTGTCCGTGCTGCGTACCGGCTGCTAGGTTGGTGAGAGAGACATATTGGAAAAATTCTCAAGTGACTGGTGCCTACATTGTCTGATAATAAGCTCAGCGTGGACTCTAAGTTTGGTGCTCGTGAATTTACAGGTAAAAAGGTGATGGTAACAGCCCGCTTTAAATCAGCAGCTCCACCGTGAGTTATTGCTACAGTTATAACATGCAAATTAAGCAGAGTAAAATAGTTTACAAAAGTATTAGGCACTTAGGCAGGTGTAAAGAATTTGTGAATGATGCAACTTTGTAGTTTGTCTAGGATCTGTAGTAGAATTCAGGGAGGAACAATTAATGTTGCAATGAATCACATACAATTCTTTCTACAACCACTCTGCCTGATTCAATCCTGCAGTAATTGAAGTAAGTAAGTAGGGATAGGCGAACGGTTCGGCCTGAGCATTAATTTGGGGTGAACTTTCGTGGTTCGGACGTTCGGCGAACATCCAAACAAATGGGTCATTCGACCGTTTGTTCGCCCCCGAAACAAACCACAATGCATTGAGGCACTGAACAGTGCATTGCAAGCCCTGATTGGCTGAAGCAGTGAAAGCTTTAGCCAATCAGGGCACAGAGCACTGTCAGAGTCATGATTGGACACTGTCATCATGACTTTATCCAATTATGGCTCATTCCCGCCCCACAGTATAAAAGTATTCTTTCAATATCAGCCATTTTCAGTGTGATTTCGGCGTGGAAAGAGATAGAACAGTGCTATTAGTTAGTTAGTGTGCTATACTCTGCTATTTTGCTTCAATTGTAATGCCCTGTACACATGGTCGGATTTTCCGACTGAAAATGTGTGATAGGACCTTGTTGTCAGAAATTCCGACCGTGTGTAGGCTCCATCACACATTTTCCATCGGAATTTCCGACACACAAAGTATGAGAGCTTGCTATAAAATTTTCCGACAACAAAATCCGTTGCTGGAAATTCCGATCGTGTGTACACAAATCCGACGCACAAAGTGCCATGCATGCTCATAAAAAATTAAGAGACGAAAGCTATTGGCTACTGCCCCGTTTATAGTCCCGACGTACGTGTTTTACGTCACCGCGTTCAGAACAATCGGATTTTCCGACAACTTTGTGTGACCGTGTGTATGCAAGACAAGTTTGAGCCAACATCCGTCAGAAAAAATCCATGGATTTTGTTGTCGGAATGTTCTATCAATGTCCGACCGTGTGTACAGGGCATTAGTGTAGAATATTAGTTTAGTGTCAGTCTAGGGATAGTGTGAGTGTAGCGAGGAGGACCATCATTCAGCTTTGCATAGTGTGCAGCTAGAGTAGGGACAGCTAAGATAGTTTCACTGTAGTGTAGTGAGACCGTGTCAGTAATCTTTACATTAGTGTATAGCTAGAGTAGGGACAGTTAAGATAGTGTCAGTGTAGTGACGGTTGAACACTGTCTATTTGATTGCGTTACAGCCAGTTTAACGCCATTTACTTCTGTGTGCATTACTGGCAGTTTAACACCATATAGTTTTGTGTGCGTTACTGCCAGTTTAATGCCATATAGTTTTGTGTGCGTTAATGCCAGTTTAACGCCATATAGTTCTGTGTGTGTTACTGTCAGTTTAACGCCATATAGTTTTGTGTGCGTTACTGCCAGTTTAACGTCATATAGTTCTGTGCGTCACTGTACGTTTAGCGTATTATATTGCAGTATATTATAATGTATCCATGGAGTGTGTCTGTGTAGTGTGAGTACTCAAATTAAAGTGCACCAAACATCTCTTTACATTGATTAAAGTGCATCTACGTACAGATTTCAACTTCTTCTTTACATTTGCTTATATGCACCGCCCCCTCCTTCCCTATAATGTCTGGGAGGACAAAAAGGACAAATACAAAAAAGATTATAATTTCTCTTTAAATTGAATAATTTGGGTTATAGGTAAAACTATTGGACCAGTCCTCCCATAAAATAGGGCAAGGAGCAAAGTGCTCATTACAATACAATAAATAACTAATTGGAATTCACATTGTTCTTGTTTTGCTGATTTATTGCTATGGATAGTGGATTTTGCCCTTTGTACAATTTCACAGAATTTCAAGCTGCCTGAAATCAAATATCTTCTTTCCCGTAGTTGCAGTATAATACACTCAATGCCATCACTCTTAAGCCCCATACACACGATAGGACTTTGTACAAACTTTCCCTTGGATTTTTGTACAAAGGGCATTGGCCAGAAGTTTGTCTTGCATACAGACAGCAGGACTTTTCCAGCCAACTTTCACCAAATCACGTGGCTTTTCAGCTCTTTACCACCACCCTTTGGTCAACTTCTGTATTGTTGTCTGACATTGTGTCAATCTCGCCACTTTTAGTGGTGATTGACACCTTGCAAGCCGGGTTCACACTGGTGCGGGGATCCGACCTGGATCCCCGCCAATGCCAGGCACTGTGTTTGGTATGAATCTTGAGGGGGAACTCTACGCCAAATTTTAAATAAAAAAAGGGCATGGGTTCCCCTCCAAGGGAATACCAGGTCCTTAGATCTGGTATGGATTTTAAGGGGAACCCCCTACGCCGAAAAGACAGCGTGGGGGTCCCCCCAAAATCCATACCAGACCCTTATCTGAGCAGGCAGCCCGGCCGGTCAGGAAAGGGGGTGGGGACGAGCGAGCACCCCCCTCCTGAGCCATACCAGGCCGCATGCCCTCAACATGGGGGGGTGGGTGCTTTGGGGGAGGGGCGCCCTGCGGCCCCCCCACCCCAAAGCACCTTGTCCCGATGTTGATGAGGACAAGGGCCTCTTCACGACAACCCTGGCCGTTGGTTGTCGGGGTCTGCGGGCGAGGGGCTTATCAGAATCCGGGAGCCCCCTTTAATAAGGTGGCCCCCAGATCCCGGCCCACCACCCTTTGTGAATGAGTAGGAAAAAAACACAGTACACAAGTTTTTAAAGTATTTTATTAGGCAGCTCCGGGGGGTCTTCTTCCGACTCTGGGGGTATTCTTCCGACTCCGGGGGTCCTCTTCCGACTCCGGGGGTCCTCTTCCGACTCCAGGGGTCTTCTTACGACTTCGGGGGTCTCTCCGGCGTCTTCTCCCGGTGTCTGGATCTTCTGCCAGCTCCTCCGCTATCTTCTGCCGCTCTTTTGCTAGCGGTGGCCTGGACATCTGGATCGTCTTCTTCCCTCTTCTCTTCCAGAGATGTTGACACAACGCTCTCTCTGGCTGTAATGCTGTCTGTGCGCTCTGCTATGACATATAGGTGGTGACCCCACCCCCTATGACATCACAGTCCCGGGGCATGCTGGGACTGTGAGGTCATAAGAGGGCGTGGTCATGTCATCCTATGACCACACCCCCTTATGACCTCACAGTCCCAGCATGCTTTGGGACTGTGATGTCATGGGGGGGCGGGGTCACCTATATAAGTCATAGCAGAGCGCACAGACAGCATTACAGCCGGAGAGAGCGTCGTGTCAACATCTCTGGAAGAGAAGAGGGAAGAAGACGATCTAGATGTCCAGGCTCCTCCGCTAGCAAAAGAGCAGAAGATAGTGGAGGAGCCCGGCAGAAGGAAGAAGGCACTGGAGAAGAACCAGAGAGCGTGGAGACGACACCGGAGAGAGGGAGAAGAGGCCTGAGAGACCCCCGAAGTCAGAAGAAGACCCCCGAACTCGGAAGAAGACCCCTGGAGCTGCTAATAAATTACTTTTAAAACCTGTGTAGTGTGTTTTTTTTTATTGACACTTTTTTCCCTAGGTGAATGGATAGGGGTACCATGTACCCCATACTCATTCACATTGGGTGGGGGGCCGGGAACTGGGGGCCCCCTTATTAAAGGGGGCTCCCGGATTCCGATAAGCCCCCCACCCACAGACCCCGACAACCAACGGCCAGGGTTGTCGGGAAGAGGCCCTTGTCCTCATCAACATGGGGACAAGGTGCTTTGGGGTGGGGGAGCCACAGGGCGCCCCCTCCCCCAAAGCACCCACCCCCCCCATGTTGAGGGCATGCGGCCTTGTACGGCTCAGGAGGGGGGGCGCTCGCTCGTCCCCACCCCCTTTCCTGACCGGCCGGGCTGCGTGCTCGGATAAGGGTCTGGTATGGATTCGGGGGGGACCCCCACGCCGTTTTTTCGGCCTAGGGGTTCCCCTTATAATCCATACCAGACCTAAGGGCCTGGTATGCCCCCAGAGGGGAATTCCCTCTTGTGCTTGCCGCAATAGGAAAATGTGTTTTTCCTATTGCAGCCAGCGTGAGATGTACAGTACCCTGTCGCCGAGAACCAGCGCGATGGATTTGCGCTGGAAACATTCTTGCGTCCACATACTGTAGTTTGTACAAAAGTCTGATGCTTTTGTGCACACACCATCGGACTTTGCTCCATTGGACTTTTGTTGCCGGAAAGTTTGTCCGTTCGCACAGCCAACAAAAGTCTGATGGAAACAGAAAAAGTTTGTCCGATGGATCGTACACACGGTCGGATATTGCTACAAAACAGTTAATTTGCATGTTTGTTGTCAAAAAGTCTGATCATGTGTACGGGCCTTTATCCTTTATTTATGGAAAGGAAGGTAAAGGTAACACATTCAAGTCTTGTGATTACTTGTACATCTCCACCCTAAGTCTGAATGTATTACATAATCACTTTTAATTACTTTCCTTCTACAGATTGTGTAGTGTCATGCAAGGTTATAACATGCAAAATAAGCAGAGTAAAAGAGTTTACAAGAGTATTAGGTACTTAGGCAGGTCTAAAGAATTTGTGAATGATGCAACTTTGTAGATTGTCTGTCTAAGATCTGTAGTAGATTTCAGGGAGGAACAATGAATGTTGCAATGAATCACATACAATTCTTTCTACAACCACTCTGCCTGATTCAATCCTGCAGTAATAAGTAGGGATGGGCGAACGGTTCGGCCCGAGCATTAGTTCAGGCCGAACTTTCATGGTTCGGACGTTCGGCGAACATCCGAACAAATGGGTCGTTCAACCAGTTGTTCGGCCCCCCAAACCGACCACAATGCATTGAGGTGCTGAACAGTGCATTGCAAGCCCTGATTGGCTGAAGCAGTGAAAGCTTCAGCCAATCAGGGCACAGTGCACTGTAATGCCCCGTACACACGGTCGGACTTTGTTCGGACATTCCGACAAAAAAATCCTAGGATTTTTTCCGACGGATGTTGGCTCAAACTTGTCTTGCATACACACGGTCACACAAAGTTGTCGGAAAATCCGATCGTTTTAAACGCGGTGACGTAAAACATGTACGTCGGGACTATAAACGGGGCAGTGGCCAATAGCTTTAATCTCTTTATTTATTCTGAGCATGCGTGGCACTTTGTCCGTCGGATTTGTGTACACACGATCGGAATTTCCGACAACAGATTTTGTTGTCGGAAAATTTTATCTCCTGCTCTCCAACTTTGTGTGTCGGAAAATCCGATGGAAAATGTCCGATGGAGCCCACACACGGTCGGAATTTCCGACAACACGCTCCGATCGGACATTTTCCATCGGAAAATCCGACCGTGTGTACGGGGCATAAGAGTCATGATTGGACACTGTCATCATGACTTTATCCAATTATGGCTCATTCCCGCCCCACAGTAGAAAAGTATTCTTTCAATAGCAGCCATTTTCAGGATAATTTTGGCGTGGAACGAGATAAAACAGTGCTATTAGTTAGTTAGTGTGCTATACTCTGCTATTTTGCTTCAATTGTCAGTGTAGAATATTAGTTTAGTGTCAGTCTAGGGAGTGTGAGTGTAGTGAGGAGGACCATCATTCAGCTTTGCATAGTGTGTAGTAAAGTACTCCGCGCTGCCTGAATTAATAATAGCAGCTAACACAACAAACAGAAATTTTTGTTGAAATCATAAAAGTGCATAAGTGTAGCGCTAAAGTGCTAGGCTTAATTAACACCCTGCCATAAGAATGGACAAATGAATCAAAAATGAGTCCAAACAAACCACAATAAACCTATATATATGAATTGTAAAAATACCACATGTGATATAGAAACATATATGTGACTAAAAATAAAAAAATAGAAATTGGTGCAAAGTAAATTGTTAAAGTCCATAAAAATCTCAGAAATCCACAATGTGCAGTGAGTAATTACAGTCCATTTTAAAGATTGAATGGTCTTGATCCCCACACAAATAGCCAATGTAGTGGATGGAAACTAAAGACACCAATGTGATAAAGCCACCACCGAAGTAGATGCAGGCTTACCGGTTAGTTTGAACTCAAAAGAACATACGTTCTATGAGTCAAACAGGCTTGTATTGTCAACCGACAACGAGGATGGAACCTTGGGGATCCTCCGTGATCGGAACCTGGAGTATCCTAGACCCTCATGTAAAATACGTCTCCATACAGGTGTTTACACGTCAGAGGATAATGACCAGTGGGAAATGGAGAGAGATGGCCACATAGCGTAATTCCGTAAAAAGTTTAAAATTTATTGAAAGTAAAACACTTACATTTGAAAAGTGGTTACAAGCGCTTGGATAAAATAATGGCGTCAGTGGAGTCCGTCAGCCACTTGCTCCTTGATGATGCCCAGCCATTACTGGATTTAGATGTTGGTTCTGAGGTTGAGGATGACAGGAACATGAGCCTAGAGAGAGGTAGGAACACTGGTAGACAAATTGGCATTCATGTTCCCCAAGCTGCAGCGTATTGCCAAGTTGTCTCCAGTGGTAATGATGAAGATGGAGGAGATGGAGATGATGATGATGAGGTCACTGATGCAACTTGGGTGCCAGATAGAGCAGAGGAGGAAACTGAAGGTGAGGTGGCACAACCCCAAGGAGGTCGATATCAAGAAAGAGTAGAGAGCAGCCACCCTATTCCATCACATTCTGCAGCTGTTATCTCCCGGACCACTCCCCAAAGCTTAGCTTTCCGGGCCCTTTTCAGCACAACTGCAGCAGATCGCACTGTTGCTATCTGCAAACTGTGTCTCGGGCACATCAAACGTGGCAAAAACACCAACCATTTGTGTACAAAAACCAAAAAATGTCCAGCGCTCTGAATGTCACACAGACAAATAGAAGCAGTCCAAAATAAAAGTTGAGAGATTTAATAAATGTATATAGTAAAAACAATTGGTAAACAATGTATAAAATAGTCCCATATAAATAGCACTATATTGCACTTGAATAAAAAGTATATAGCAGACAGAAAGTCCAATCAGCAACAGGCAGGCTAAAACGGGAGATCAAGAAAACAGGGGAACCACCGGAGAATCAGCTGATAGCGCTAAGCAGCTGAAATGCCGGTCTGTGTCCCCTCTGGGTAAAAAGCCTCAGTGATAGGCAGTGTCACTCAGTGAAGCCAGTAAAAATATAATAAAGCCATCAAGGAGTGACATGGTAAACAGGTTTTTTTTACTGCCTTCACTGAGTGACACTGCCTCTCACTGACGCTTTTACCCAGAGGGGACACAGACCGGCATTTCAGCTGCTTAGCGCTATCAGCTGATTCTCCGGCGGTTCCCCTGTGTGAAGCCACACCCTCTTTCTCCAGCTGGGCTGACGTCATCGCCCCTCGGCACGGAGCCTCTGTGAGACTTTTCTCCTCTCGGCGGAATCACTGCCTGTCCTCATGTTACATCTACGGAACTGTCCCCTGGAACCGGTGAGCCATCCCCTCTGGATCCTATAGCCAGTGGATAAAGTGTGAGTCTCCTGGGTCTGTGGGCTGGGGCTTCCATCTCCCCTCCAACCCCCTTCAATTTGTTTACAACCTGGGGTTAGGTTTTTTGGATGGATCTCCTGTTTTAGTCTGCCTGTTGCTGATTGGACTTTCTGTCTGTTATATACTTTTTATTCAAGTGCAATATAGTGCTATTTACATGGGACTATTTTATACATTGTTTACCAATTGTTTTTACTATATACATTTATTAAATCTCTCAACTTTTATTTTGGACTGCTGCTATTTGTCTGTGTGAAATTTCCGAGCGCTGGACATTTTTTAGTTTTTGTTTTATATCTGTATCTATCAGTTACGGTTAGTCCAGCTGCACTGATTTCCCTCCCCCCCCCCCTCCCCCTTTCCCTCCCCCGAGTTCAAGTCATGTTAGTCTACTCAGTACATGTTATGTATTACATGGATTGTTTATCACATATTATATGTTATTTTTTCACATGTCTTGATTGAGCCTCCCCGGGTGTACACTCATTGGCGCTGGGTTATTATTGTTTTTTAACCATTTGTGTACCACATGCTTAACAAGGCATTTAATGTCCAACCACTCAGCCCATTGGCAAGAGCACCTAAAAGCCACACACAATAGGGGCACAAATCTGTACCTCCTCCTCCTCCTTACCCACTTCAGTTTGCCTCTGCTATACAGAGTCATTACCTCTCAGCAGCCTCCACTGACAGGGATGATGGTATAGCACAGGGTGTCCCAGGTCCTAGCAGCACATCTGCCAGCAGCACACCACCAGCTGTAGAATGTAGCTGGCAAATTTCTCTGCCGCATCTGCTGCAGCGGAAAAAAATACAGTCCCTGCCACCCACATGCCCAGCGTCTAAATGCAAGCTTGTCAAAGCTGTTGGCTCTCCAACTTCTGCCTTTCAGCCTGGTGTATTCTGCCCCCTTCGGTGAATTTGCACAATGTGCTGTACCACAATGGCAGGTTCCCAGTCGCTACTACTTTTCACGTAAGGCCGTTCCATCTCTCTACCATCATGTGGAAGGGAATGTTCTGGCATCATTGGGCAAGGCAGTCAGCTGTAAAAACCACCTTACTGCTGACACGTGGTCCAGCAAGCATGGGCTGGGATGATATATTTAATTCACAGCACACTGGGTAATGCTGCTTGCAACTCGAAAGGATGCAGGACAGGACTCGGTGCTGCAGCTTGTGTGCCCCCATGTCTCCATACAGCTGGTGGTGATGATTCCAGACCTGTGAGCTCTACCCCCTCCTCCTCCTCAACCAACTCCATGCCCTCCTCTGCAGAATTGTCCTAGGAACATCAGGTACCCCCTAAGCGTTCAAAGAGCTATTCCCAGAGTCAGGCTAAAAGGTGCCATGCAGTGCTTCAGCTGGTGTGTTTAGGGGACAGGAACCACACCAGAGCAGAAATTCCTGCAGCTCTGCAGGGACAGGCCCATAGGTGGTTCATACCACGCCAGCTGGAGCCAGGAATGGTGGGGTGCGATAATGGCTCAAACCTCCTGTCATCCCTTAGACAGGGAAAGTTGACACATGTGCCATGCCTGGCACATGTCCTCAATTTGGTAGTACAGCGTTTCCTAAATACATACCTAGGGTTGCTAGATGTGCTAAAACTGGCCAGAAGAGTTTGTTGCCATTTCAGGCGGTCATACCCAGCCAGTGCTCGGCTGGCTGAAATTCAGAGGGAATTCCACCTGCACGTAAACTGCCTGATTTGTGACATGCCCATCAGGTGGAACTCGACTTTGGAAATGCTGCAGCGGCTATACATGCAGCAGAGGGCTGTCAACGAGTTCCTCTGCGAGTACGGCACAACAGCAGGCTCAGGCTGCCTCTGCATATTTCCCCACGCCAATGGCTAATCATTAAGGATGCATGCACTGTATTGTCACTATTTGAGGAGGCCACAAGGATGGTAAGCCGTGACAGTGCATGCATCAGTGACACAATCCCTGTTGTGTTCCTGCTGGAGCAGACTCTGCGCAGCATTATGGACAGGGCACTGGAGGTAGAGCAGCAGGAGGAAGAGGAGGACTTCCTTTCCTCTCAAGGCCCACTTTATGCAGACACCATCATTCTTATGTCACAAAACACACAGGAGGAGAGAGGGGGCAGGGGGATGAGGAGGAGGATTCTGGCACTTTCATAGGCTTCGAAGAAGAGGAAGACATGCGTCAATCTGTAAGCGATGGCTTTCCAACCCCAGGACCCTTGGGAGTAGTACGTGGCTGGGAGGAGGAAGTTCCAGATGCTGTTATTCTGAGTGACCCCGAGGAGTCTGCTTCTCAAGCCTCGGCAAATTTGAGGAGCATTGGCAACCTCATGCTTCAAAGCCTGCGAAAGGACCCCAGAATATGTGGCATAAATGAGAAGGATGATTACTGATTGCCAACCCTCCTTGACCACCGTTATAAGTAGAAGGTCTCAGATCTCATCCCTTCCCACAGAGGGTGCAGAAGATAAAATCTCTTGAGGACACGTTAAAGAGGATTTTATTGAACGTTTTTCCTGACTCCAGTAGGTTACAGTGTAGTGGAAAACTTAGTTTTGAGTCTTCTGTTGGTCAAGAGAGGAGCGTTGGAGAAGGCGTCCGCCTAAGTGAGGCATTTCAGAATTTTTTTTAGTCCTTGCCGCACAGGGCTGTCAGCTTCCACATACCATCGGCAGCGCCTGCATCACATGGTGGACGATTACCCCAGGCCAAAACAGAGATGGAGAGCTTTCCAGCTGACGATCCACTGACTTACTTGGTCATGAGAATAGACCACTGGCCAGAACTTGCCCAGTATGCTATTGAGTTGTTGGGCTGCCCTGCATCCAGCGTGCTTTCAGAACAGGCATTCAGTGCTACAGGAGGTTTGGTTATTGATCATAGAACGCGTCTGTCCACAGACTCTGTGGACCGTTTGACTTTTATAAAAATGAATCAGTCCTGGATTACCAGCTATGAAGCCCCTGATGCTGATGTCACTGATTAAGTCTTTTTGGGATGTGGAATCTCTGCAGGACTTTGAGGCTGCCTATCTTTGAGGGTGTTCAATCATTTCATCTGGAAGAATGTTTTTGGTATAGGTTTCATGGGCACAATTAACAACCAAAGACCAATTTTTCAGCACTTGTTTGACAGGTGCAGATCACTGCAATTTTTTACAGCAAGGCCAATTCTTGCTTTCATCAAGATTACCTCTATAGGGTTACGGTGGGAAGGTGCCACCGACACCCAAAGACCAATTTTTACGCACCCATTACTTCTATCCAAAGTCAAAGTGACACCTGAATGTATCCAAACAATCTCTAATCTTGTTCCCAGTGCACTACATTGTGGCCTCATCATACACACTGGCTCCCCAGCTGTTGCTGAGCAAAATAAAGGCAGCTTGCAGGGAAAATGACATTTTTTTGGGCTTTATAAATGCAATTATTGCTGCAGCAGATTCTAGACATGGTACAGATCTGCAACTTTACAGGTGGACTAACGGGACCCCCAGGCACTATATTGGAAGGATTTTTTCATTTTTATGCTTCCACTTTAAAAATCAAAAAATCACTGCTCATTTAAAAATGACATTTTTCACAAACTTTTTTTTATTGATACATGTCCCCCCAGGGCAGGACCCGGACCCTTATAACCATTGTATGCCCAATTACTTGCACATAAGCCTTCAAAATGGGCACTTTTGATTTTTGATGTTCGGGTCCCATTGACTTTAATAGGGTTTGATATTCGAGTCTGAACTTTTGCGGTGTTCGAAAGTTCTGGTGCTAACCAAACAGAGGTCCGTTTGGCCCATCCCTATTGGAGAGCATTCCCTGCACTTCCTGTCATGGACACAAAACAGAAAGAAAGAGGAAATCCCCTCTTAAAGCGCTGTTCTGTGAACAGGTGTTTCATTGGAAAATGTGCTCTCACCTTGTTCTGGTCACAACTGTAACATTTTTGATTTCCCATAATTTTCTGTTTTGCTGTCCCTCAGGACAGCAATAAAAACTGATAGTATTGACATTTTTGTACTGCACAGGTCTTTTAACGCTTTTCCAACTAATGTTCTAAACTTTGGTTTTTTTTTGTCCCATTGGTATCTTCTGTCTATGGAAATACATGTAAATTGACACACACACTGTGATTAATTTTTTGCTTTCAGGTTTTTGATCCCTTGAGATTCTCTTCAGAGAATTCCTCTGGCCAAAGTTTGCATGCCTTTATTCCTTTCTCAGCTGGATCAAGGTATATGTCCTAATTATACAGTATGGGAAATTTTACATAAATGTCGGTCAAGTTTTTCATGTCTTTTTATATGTCAACATCTGTTTTAGGATAAGTGACCCTTTAAGAAGCAATGAGCTAATCACAGAATATTACTGATTCACACAGTTTTAATCCAAGAGTCACAGATCTTTCTAATTGAATTCAGTTGGGAAAATGTATAAATCCTCTGTGAAAATTGTGTGAATCTAGTGTGAATTTTATTATAAATAGACCCCTAAGCTAAAACAATTGTTATTGTTATTTGACATATTAAGAATGATGAGATTATGAATGAGATCAATGAATATTTATCTTTTGGTGCCAGCCAATGGAAATGCAGTGACTTATACTGGAAACCTGAATTTCCCTACTGAAGGCAGCATTGGGGTAAGTATGTTTTGCTCAAGAATGTGTTCTAATTTACTCTTTTATATATATATATTTTTTTTTACAAATGTTGTATCACATAGACCAGTAGTGGATGTAGACTCCACAGGTAGACCTGTTTCTCCTTCTCTTAGTAGATTGATGCACATTGATTAACAATGAGATTATACACACAGTATGCTTTCAGAATATCACGTCGTTTATCTGCTTTTTAATTTATTGTAGCAATAGTATGTAGACTCTTGGAGGGGATGATAAGGGACTATATACAAGATTTTAGTAATGAGAATGGTATCATTAGCAATAATCAGCATGGATTCATGAAGAATTGTTCTTCCCAAACCAATCTATTAACCTTCTATGAGGAGGTGAGTTGCCATCTAGATAAAGGAAGGCCCGTAGACGTGGTGTATCTGGATTTTGCAAAAACATTTGACGCAGTTCCCCATAAAGGTTTACTGTACAAAATAAGGTCCGTTGGCATGGACCATAGGGTGAGTACATGGATTGAAAACTGGCTACAAGGGCGAGTTCAGAGGGTGGTGATAAATGGGGAGTACTCAGAATGGTCAGGGGTGGGTAGTGGGGTTCCCCAGGATTTTGTGCTGGGACCAATCCTGTTTATTTTATTCATAAACGACCTGGAGGATGGGATAAACAGTTCAATCTCTGTATTTGCAGACGATACTAAGCTAAGCAGGGCAATAACTTCTCCACAGGATGTGGAAACCTTGCAAAAAGATCTGAACAAATTAATAGGGTGCAACTACATGGCAAATGAAGTTCAATGTAGAAAAATGTAATATAATGCATTTGGGTGGCAAAAATATGAATGCAATCTATACACTAGGGGGAGAACCTCTGGGGGAATCTAGGATGGAAAAGGACCTGGAGGTCCTAGTAGATGATAGGCTCAGCAATGGCATGCAATGCCAAGCTGCTGCTAACAAAGCAAACAGAATATTGGCATGCATTAAAAAGGGAATTAATTCCAGAGAGAAAACGATAATTCTCCGCTCTACAAGACTCTGGTCGGCCGCACCTAGAGTATGCTGTCCAGTTCTGGGCACCAGTCCTCAGGAAGGATGTACTGGAAATGGAGCCAGTATAAAGAAGGGCAACTAAGCTAATAAAGGGTCTGGAGGATATTAGTTAGGAGGAAAGGTTGCGAGCACTGAACTTATTCTCTCTGGAGAAGAGACGCTTGAGAGGGGATATGATTTCACTATACAAATACCGTACTGGTGACCCCTAAATAGGGATAAAACTTTTTCGCAGAAGGGAGTTTAACAAGACTTGTGGCCACTCAATAAAATTAGAAGAAAAGAGTTTTAATCCTAAACTACGTAGGGGGTTCTTTACTGTAAGAGCGACAAGTATGTGGAATTCCCTTACACAGGCGGTGGTCTCAGCGGGGGGCATCAATAGTTTCAAGAAACTATTACATAAGCACCTGAACGACCGCAACATACAGGGATATACAATGTAATACTGACATACAATCACACACATAGGTTGGACTTGATGGACTTGTGTCTTTTTTCAACCTCGTCTACTATGTAACTTTGTAGCGCTGGATTGCTGGATTTTGGGTCTCCCTTTGTCTGCAAAGCCAGACAACCCGCATTTTCAGCAGGCACACGTAGTCAAATAACCAGTCCAAGGGCTTTGGTTTTGTTATTGGGGTGGCAGAGCACTTCCAATACTGATCCCAGCACTGGCACTTTAGCAAATGATTATCCCAAGCAGGAGGTGAAGGTTGACTATAACTGTCCCTGACTATAGCTGCCAACTGTTCCTAGATGGCTAGCTAGGCATTGCACCTGGCTACCTCTCCCCTATAGGCTTTGGGTGGTGTGAACAGGCAGAGGTTACTTATTTAGTCCCTAAATGCCTGCAGCAAAGATAATAACTTCTGGTCACGCCTCCTTCTGAACAGGTCCCACTTGCTTCCAGGTTATCTCTGCCAAGCCTGGCTGAGGCTGAAGAGGGTGAGAGTTCCTCTTAGCCTCCTTTCTCCGCTCTTAGCACACTGTCTCTCTCTCTCTCTCTCTCTCTCTCTCTTTGGCACCTTTTGCCTGGAGGCTGAGCCCCCATCATAGGAGTCCCCTCCAGACCTCTGGATCCTGGACTCTCTCCCTCCAAGCTCCACAATATTTAAGGGCCATCTCTCAACCTTCTGAGGCTTCCTCACCCAGGGATTGGTAGAGATCCCATAAATATTCGAGCTTCATCTCTGCCCCTCCGCCTACTAAGTTCTTGAATTTTATAAGCTCCAGAAGCCAGGGGAAAGCAGCAGAGAGTCAACCTTCAGAGCTTGCCAGCTAACTATAAACAACCCAATTATCGCTGGCTACAGTGAAGCCTAACTAAATTTACCTACACTATGTACACAGGGACTGCTATAATATTATTTCTCATTTAGTGCTAATCTTTGCTTTGTAACAGGTTAACTTAACTGCTACCCTTCTCATCGATACCAACTCTCATCTTTTTGCTCCCCCATTGCTTGGATCACTTGCTCGGAGCAAAGAGAGAAAACACTAAGGAATCCGCTGATCCATCTAGATAGAAGGTGCTGATCCTCTTCTAATTTTTTTTTTTTTTTTAGCGGACTGGAGGTAGGCGGGTGTAAATGGACACAAGTCGGTTTACAGCCTCCAATCAATAGGTGTAAATGGACTGTCCGATCAGGCCAGCTTGGAAAAACAGACAGGCGGGCCTGATGAGAATCTTCACTTGAAAGGGGCCTTAATCCCAGTTGGCATATAGTGCAGAGCATCATAGGTGTGCGCACAGGGAGTGCCAGGTGTGCCTGGGCACACCCTAATCACCCTGTGTCATGCAGATTCCCCCTGTTTAGGCTTCTGATATTTCACCAAAGCCACCTAATGGGGCTCCTAAAATAAAATTTAAAAAAATAAAATAATTAAAAATAATTTACTGACACCATCCACTAGCCTAGTGATGCAATTTTCTTCCCTAATGACACCATCCGTTGCTCTACTGACATCATTAGTATATATACACATGCACACACATATGTTTTTGAGCTTTGGAGTGCACACCCTAATGCCATAGGCTGTGCACACCTATGCAGAGCATGCTCTGTCTATGTCCACTCTGCATAAACTGAGCGGACATGGGTCCAGTCATCTGTCCACTCTGCTCTGATCAGCAGGGGATCGGTAGACAGGACCCATGCTGATCAAAACAGAGTCTGCCCTGTGTGAGGCTCCTCGCCATTCCCCCATGTGACAGTGCTGAGTCTATGAGCAGCTAATAACCAACTACCAGTATTGTCACTTGGGAGGAAGAGAAGTAGGTCACATGCTCCTCTATACATAGAAGTACAGGTATTTCTCTTTGCTCCCTGGTGTTCAGGGAGAGGCAATTTCCTTTTACAATAAAAGGTGTGATGGAAGAGATGGAGCTGCTAATATCTGGACTTATTCCTTTGGCTGTGTACACCCCCAGCCTCTGCCAACCAGGGAAGTGGTTGCGGGGTAGTAAAATCACAGCTCAACCACATGGTTTTACCCCCCCAACCGCAGGCGTAAAAAAAGTATTTGTCTGCACTGTGTGCACGCAGCTTCTTTTGTTGTCTGAAACTGTTGATGCCAAAGGGGCATAATATTCTTTGGAATATTGGCTATTATGACAACATGGCCATCGCTATATGGAGGTGTTCTCTATTAAATTAATTGTTCTCTATTAATTCATTGTTGCACTGTACTCTCCAGAAACTGCATCGGACAGAACATTGCCATGAATGAGATAAAAAATCGCCCTCGCATTGACATTACAGAGATTTGAACTGAGCCCAGACCCAGAGAAAGTGCCAAAGAAAATTCCTCAGGTAGTACTATGATCTGTAAATGGTTTCCATGTATATCTGAAGAAAAAAAACACAGAAAAAATAGGACAGAGAAAACATAGGAATATTATTTCTGTGATGTTACTGTACTTTATAATATACAAATATATCAATGTGTGCAATTTGGATATTTTTATTTTCCAATCGTTTTTATTAATGTTATAAACTATACAGATATAAAAACGTACAAAACAGTATAGAGGAGTACCGGTACATGTATTGGTTGTTAACCACTTCCCACCCGGCCTCTGCACATATACGGCCCGGTGGGTGCTTCCTCCTTCTGAGTGGACATTTGGGAACGTCCTTCAGAAGGAGGGGGATCGCGCACGCTGGCTTGCCCACGCAGCGGAGCGATCCCGATGCGCTCGTGTCACCCGGACACGGCGCATCTCCGATCCGCAGGAGGGCTCTGTGATTGGCCCTCCTGATCACATGATGGCTGTGTCCAATCACAGCCATCATGTGGCGTAAATAGAAAGCCGGTTGCTAGGCGATCGGCTCTCCTCTCCTCACACGGAAGTTGACAGTGAGGAGAGGAGAGCGGATCGCTGCAGGAAATTCCGTCAACAAATGTCCGATGGAGCCTACACACGGTCGGAATTTCCGACAACAAGCTCCCATCGAACATTTGTTGTCGGAAATTCTGAGCATGTGTACGCGGCATAAGAAGCTTTCTCCTTTTTCATCACCTACAAGTGATCTTAAAATCTGCAATGTGACTTTGAAAGCAGTTTTCCTTACAGCCATTTTCCTGTGACAAAGAGTATCAGAAATACAAGCATTAAGCTGTAAGGAACCATAGCCATGTGCCTAATTTTCAACCAAAAGTGTCCTCAAAGTTTCACATCAATGAAGAAATCGCCCTGTCAATCTTGCAAAGGACATCACCTGAAGCTTGTTCGCTATATGTGGGTAAGGTAAAAACAAGAAAAGCTAAAAATAACACACAAAAAAAAATGTGCAGACTCGATGGACTACTGTCCTTTTTTTTTGCCGTTTACTTTTCAATTTTTTTTTTTTTTTAAATTTGGTTAACATTTACCTGACAAAAATCCTTACATTGTAAATTGTATTTTATTAAACTTCATTGTTTTCTTTTTCTCTCTTTTCTGCTGAGTCACCTGCATCGTCTGTTTATGATTGTTAGGGAAGTCACACCTTCCTTTAGAATCTGTCCTCCTACTCTAAACATTGCCCTATGTATTTGTGAGGACATGCCTTCTCCTGGCATTACACTATTTATGTAACTTGTCATACAGCATAGATATTAATGTAGTGTCGACAGCGCAGTGTAAACTTCCAGCATGGCGTCCTCCATATTTGGATTGCCTTCTATGAGTTTCTCAGATATATTTCACTGGGTTGCCTGGTTGTGTGTCTTCTATCTCCTATATACAGCTTATTCATTGCATCTGAAGAGGAAGCAGCTGCAGAAAATTTTTCGTTCTTTTCCAGGTCCTGAGACGCACTGGCTGTACGGAAATGCTCATGTGGTAAGATGCTGGTATTTTAATCAATTACTTTGGGCAGGGAGATGAATCCTAGCACCATAACTCACAAAATATCATCAGCAAATTAGAATGATTAAAAACAGGACTTTTAAGGTGCCCCAAAATATATGTTTTTCAAAGCAATTTCCATATAATAAAATCTGATTTTTAATTTATTATATAACATCATCATTTATTATATAACATCATAAAAAAAAGCTTTATAAAAGCGCATTATATATCAATACAACAATGTTATATACAAATAAGCTTGTCTATGTGGATCTCCCCTTACAGAGTACTGATAGATAGTTTTAACAAAATGTACATAAAATGTAAGTAGTGGTAGAAGAGGAGCAGCCTTTTATTAGTGCGTTTTGCACTCTTGGTTCTTTAAGAGAGCAGACGGAGTTTATTTAAGGGACTAAGCGCAGTCCAGCACCCCAAAAAAAAAAGGTGACCCCATGTGGAATATTTCATGGGAGCCCGATCAATGAGCGCATATGATGGAAACCATAAGTGAGCCTGGTAATGTACTGTATATATTGGTCTTAACATATTTCTGTTGTCTTTTACTCATAGTATTTATCTACCCATAGAGCTAAGATGTGTTCATATATTTATATCTCTTGTACTGTAAATCCAGTACATAAAATCTAATGGCAATTTTGAACTATGTTTTTGCCCATAATGTACAGGTTATAACCCCCCGCCAGGGCTCAGATATCAATTACTTTTCAGAAGATTGCGTCCACTGATTCAGATCGAGTAACTTCCAAAAGTGTTGTGCTCACGAGATTTATTATAATTAGAAAGCTTTGTGTCATTAAATGGAGGGGCAATAGTTCCCCAACAAGTCCTGTATATTATTATTGGTTTGAAGTGGATTTTGGTTTGAAAAGGTTTCTCTTGGAGCTCCTTAAATGTTCAGTTTTTAATAATCCCAAGGCAATGGGTATGTTTATCTTGACAATATTTAAAGTGGAGGGCCACCCTGAAAAAAAAAAATCACCAAAGATCCTAAAAAATTTTTTAAAAAAACATTTGAAATTTTTTTTTTTTAAAACTTACCTAAACCCTTGTTGCTAGGCAGTCTTCCTAATCTGCCTCTTCCTCTTCCGTGGTGTGTTCTGCTCCTCGGTGAGCGGCCCCGTAGTCTTCTGGGAACTGTGTGTGTTCCCAGAACACCACGGGGCCATTCAAAGAGCGCCGCTCGCGCGTGCGCAGTAGGAAACTGGCAGTGAAGCCGCAAGGCTCCACTGCCTGTTTCCCTTACCTAGGATGGCGGTGCTGGGACCCGAGAGCCGAGGGACGGGTCGGCCTCAAACGACCGTCATCGTGGGCACAGGTAAGGACAGGTAAGTACTTATTTAAAGTCAGCAGCTACAGTGTTAGTAGTTGCTGACTTTTAAATTTTTTTTTTTTAGGACGGAATCCCGCTTTAAAGCTGAATTCTAGACACCAATATATTAAAGTGGTTGTAAACCCTAAAAAAAAAAAAACAAACAAAAAAAACCTGCAAGACAAAGGCATAATGATACTAGCTCATTATGAATTACTTACCTGAGATCGAAGCCCCCGCAGCGCCGTAGACATGTGCGAATAGTTTCACACGAATCGAAAATTCGTACAAATTTCCATAAATACGTACATTCGGGAGGATCCTAAATACAAATTGCTATGCTTCCAAATTTTGTACAAAATACGAAATTTCGTTTACGAATTTCGGATCCAAATTCCGTTGCAACGGAAACGTGACTGGTGTTTTGTTGATCAATCAGAGGTTTCCTTCTGCTGTTGAGTGAGGGTTGGGAAAATGACCTTTTTTAATATGGGAGTGGGAGACTGGTGCTGGTAGTCGATGGGAGATTCAGAATCGGACAAAATAAGAATGTTCGTTAATTATGATTATTCGTTATGATGAAGTTAAAAACCCAGGAAGTCAGCACAGCACAGGGATAGTGGGAGCCCCTCATAATGAGCACAGCACAGGGATGGTGGGAGCCCCTCATAATGAGCACAGCACAGGGATGGTGGGAGCCCCTCATAATGAGCACAGCACAGGGATGGTGGGAGCCCCTCATAATGAGCACAGCACAGGGATGGTGGGAGCCCCTCATAATGAGCACAGCACAGGGATGGTGGGAGCCCCCCATAAGGAGCACAGCAGCGGTACAGCCCCAGGAAGTCAGCACAGCACAGGGATGGTGGGAGCCCCTCATAATGAGCATAGCAGGGGTACAGCTCCAGGAGGAAGTCAGCACAGCACAGGGAAGGAAGTTCCTCCTGGGGCTGTACCCCTGCTATGCTCATTATGAGGGGCTCCCACCATCCCTGAGCTGTGCTCATTATGAGGGACTCCCACCATCCCTGTGCTGTGCTCATTATGAGGGACTCCCACCATCCCTGTGCTGTGCTCATTATGGGGGGCTCCCACCATCCCTGTGCTTTGCTGACTTCCTGGGTTTGTACCTTGCTGTGCTCTTTATGAGGGGGTCCCACCATCCCTGTGCTGTGCTGACTTCCTCCTGGGGCTGTACCCCTGCTGTGCTTATTATGAGGGGCTCCCACCATCCCCGTGCTCCCACCATCCCAGAGGAAGTCAGCACAGCACAGGGATGGTGGGAGCCCCTCATAATGAGCACAGCAGGGGTACAAACCCAGGAAGTTAGCACAGCACAGGGATGGTGGGAGCCCCTCATAATGAGCATAATGAGTCCAACGACTGCCGTATTGAGAAAGCTATTTTTTGCTTTTTAAATTCATCATAACGAACATTCGTAATTGTTACGAAACGTTAACAAACCTAACAAAAATTCATATTTCGTATGAATCCAAATTGAATTTCGGACACAAATTACGAAATACGAATGAACACTAATACGAAATGGAACAAAACGAAACTAATTTATTGACGGCGCACATGTCTACACAGCGGTCCTCGTTCACCGGTCCGGCGGCCGACATCACTCCTGGAGTTACTTCCGGGTATCGCAGGCTCTGGCGCTGTGATTGGCCGGAGCCGCGATGACATCACTCCCGCGCATGCGCGTGGGAGACGCCGGTAACGGCACAGGCTAACTGAAGCAAGGGCACGTATGTGCCCTTGCTTCAATTTGCTTCAGTGCGCATGTGTCTATGATGTCGGCACATGCAAATACAGGGGATACCAGGAGATATCCAGGGTAGCTACAGGTAAGCCTAATTATAGGCTTACCTGTAGCAAAAAGTGGTTGTAAAGGGTATACAACCACTTTAATATGTGTACATGTTTATCTGTTTAGCTCTGAATTTTTTTTTTCTCTTCAGAACACATAGAAAAATAATTTGACAACATTGTATCACAGTACAACTGCACTTTATTGCCCCCCCCCCCTCATCCTGTGGGTCCCCACAGCTATTTCTAATATCAGCACTGGTGTTATGTTCATCTCCCATTGCAGGACTTGTTCAGCCATTCCCTCAATACATAATACATTTTTCTCCCCCCCAGGTCCTCCTCCCCCTTCCCCGCTCCCGCATATGTTCCTCGGCAACATATCCCACAAAATTTTACACTGGCCCATACCCAGCATTGGGATGTACATCTGACCGCCATGACTTAATCTGACTGCACTGATGCTGAGCAACATATACAGTCCGGACAGTGTCTGTGCCGTTGTGTTTGTGTGTGTTTTTTGTCGTGTTTGTCAGTTCGTTTTTAGCAATACCTTTGATATTGAAGTCTTTTGCTTTCTTTAGTGCATTACCTTCATATTTCTATGCCCCACCTTGCCCAGGTGATTTTAATATGCATCAATAAATTGTTATCTTTTATATTATCACATCATTTCCTGACCATTAATTGCTATAAGTAACCTCTTTCCCCTCCGGTATTCTCTATACCGAAGACCCCTTCCCCTTCCCTCATTTCCTTAGCCCTGATCTACATGCTGGTGTTATGTTTAGGCCGCTTTCACACTGGGGCGGGAGGTGTGTCGGCGGTAAAGCGCTGCTATTTATAGCGGCACTTTACTGTCGTTTTAGCTGCGGTATTCGGCCGCTAGCGGGGCGGATTTTCCCCCCTGCTAACGGCCAAGAAAGGGTTAAAAAACACCGCAAAGCGCCTCTTCAGAGGCGCTTTGCCGGCGGTATAGCCGCGGTGCCCCATTGATTTCAATGGGCAGGAGCGGTGTATACACCGCTCCAAAGATGCTGCTAGCAGGACTTTTTTCAGCGTCCTGCTAGCGCACCGTTCCAGTGTGAAAGCCCCGAGGCTTTCACACTGGAGACAAAGCAGCGGCTGTTTCAGGTCGGTTTGCAGGCGCTATTTTTAGCACAACAGCGCCTGCAAAACGACCCAGTGTGAAAGGGGTCTTAAAGGAGATGTGAGGGGTATGAGTAAAAAACAAACACACATACCTCTATGCTGCAGCTGTACCACGTGGGCTCTACCACCGAGAACTGAGCAATTACATGACCGCTGATTGCTCAGTTCTCAGTCTGCTCCGAGTGGAGAGCGGTGCCTGTCAGTCATCACTCTCTGCTCTGTTCTGCACTCACTGGAGGACTGGGCTGGAGAGAAGGCAGGAACAGCTGGCTCTGCAACAAAGTGGATCAACAATATTGTCAGGATCCTTCCATAGTCTGGAGCAGCTCTGCTACATCACCTGAGAGTAGACAATAGCCAGCTAACAACTCACTCAGGAGAGCAAGAGTAGGGGCGCTCCTGTGACCCACAAGAGAAGTATGACCAAAAAAGCTTTGGTCACACTTCTCTTTTAAATTTTCCCATTCAGATGCTGCAGCACCATCATATGCAATGGGGTTGATTTACTAAATAGACTGTGCACTGCAACTGCAGTTGCTCTATATCTGAGGGGAACATGCAAGGAAAATAAACTGAATTTTTGCTTGCACATGATTGGATAATAGAAATCAGCAGAGCTTCCCCTCAGATCTAGAGCAAGTGTACTTTTAGTGCACTGTATATTTGCCTTGAGTAAATCAACCTCCTTGTTTTCTAAATGGGTACTGAGGGGCAGAGACACAACCAGTGCTAGGTTTTCTGGCCGGTGGAAGTATCTCGCAATCCGTTCAATGATATAAATCTGTCATCATTTTTCTGAAAGAAAAAAAGTGCAGAGCTGAATCATTTAATGTTTATGGGTTATTTTCATTATCTGCTTGTCATATACTATATTGTCAAAAGTATTGGGACACCTACCTTTACTTGCACATGAACTTTAATGGCATCTCAGTCTAATGTCCCGTACATATGATCGGACATTCTGACAACAAAATCCATGTTTTTTTTTCTGACGGATGTTGGCTCAAACTCGTCTTGCATACACACGGTCACACAAATCTTGTCGGAAATTCCGAACGTCAAGAACGCGGTGACGTACAACACGTATGACGAGCTGAGAAAAGCGAGGTTCAATAGCCAGTGCGGCTCTTCTGCTTGATTCCGAGCATGCGTGGAACTTTGTGCGTCGGAATTGTGTACACACGATCGGAATGTATGCGAATGGATTTTGTTGTTGAAAAATTTGAGATCCAGATCTCAAATTTTGTGTGACGGAAATTCTGATGGAAACTGTCCGATGGAGCCTACACACGGTTGGAATTTCCGACAAAAGGCTCCCATCGAACATTTTCCATTGGAAAGTCTGACCGTGTGTACGGGGCATTAGTCCGTAGGGTTCAATACTGAGTTGGCCCACCCTTTGCAGCTATAACAGCGTCAACTCTTCTGGGAAGGCTGTCCACAAGGTTTAGGAGTGTGTCTATGGGAATGTTTGACCATTCTTCCAGAAGCGTATATCTGAAGTCAGGCACTGATGTTGGACGAGAATTCATCCCAAAAGTGTTCTATCGGTTGAGGTCAGGACACTGTGCAGGCCAGTCAAATTCCTCCACCCCAAACTCGCTCACCCATGTCTTTATGGACCTTGCTTTGTGCACTGGTGTGCAGTCATGTTGGAACAGGAAGGGGTCCTGAAACAGGGGCGGATCCAGAGCCTAGTCTCGGGAGGGGCACTGCCAGAAAATATATTTTTTTGGGGTACATCTATCGGGGAAATGGCTGGTGTTGGCGCTTCAATCATCACGGCACCATGGTTGTTATGGTGTCAGGATGATTGAAGCGCATTATTACTATAATTACATTGTTATAAAAAAATTAAATAGTTTAACTCACCATAATGCAGAATCAGTGGGAGCCCCGAGTGTGTCACTTGCCATGTCACCTGTCACCAGATGCAGACTGTCACTTGCCATGTCGCCTGCCACATGTTGCGGATTGTCACTTGCCATATCACCTGTCACCAGATGCAGATTGTCACTTGCCACGTCCCCTGCCACATTGCGGATTGTCACTTGCCATGTCACTTGCCACGTCGCCTGCCACGTTGCGGATTGTCACTTGTCATGTCACTTGCCACGTCGCCTGCCACATGTTGCGGATTGTCACTTGCCACGTCACCTGTCACCAGATGCAGATTGTCACTTGCCACGTCGCCTGCCACATATTGTGGATTGTCACTTGCCACGTCGCCTGTCACCAGATGCAGATTGTCACTTGCCACGTTGCCTGCCACCAGATGAAGATTGTCACTTGCCACGTCGCCTGCCACATGTTGCGGATTGTCACTTGCCACGTCGCCTGCCACATGTTGCGGATTGTCACTTGCCACGTCGCCTGTCACTTGCCACCTGCTAAGGTGGTCTCTTGTGTCCCAGAGACAGGCAGCAGAGAGATGATGTAATCTCTCTGCTGCCGCAGCTGCCTGCATGGAGGGGGGGAAGTTGAACTGAAGGGATGCAGGGCGGGTGCCGGGCAGTGAGAGATGATGTCATCTCTCTGCTCCCCTGCCCGCCGGCTCCCTGATTGGCCAGCGGGCAGCAGCCCGCCCACATTGAGCGGCACATGTCAGCAGCGGCTCTCTCACCTATGGAGCCGCCCAGCGGCTCCCTCAGTCACGGAGCCGCCCAGCGGCTCCCTCAGTCACGGAGCCGCCCAGCGGCTCCCTCAGTCACGGAGCCGCCCAGCGGCTCCCTCAGTCACGGAGCCGCCCAGCGGCTCCCTCAGTCACGGAGCCGCCCAGCTCCTCTTTCATTCACGGAGCCTCCCGGCTCCTCTTTCATTCACGGAGCTGCCCGGCGGCTCTCTCACTTACGGAGCCGCCCGCCGGCGGGCTCTCTCTCACACCCTGCTCTCTGTCACCCGCATCTCTCGGAGGGGGCAATTGCCCCGTTGCCCCCCCCCTGGATCCGCCCCTGTCCTGAAATTGTCCAAAATGTCCTGGAATGCTGACACCTTAAGAGTTCCCTTCACTGGAACCAAGGGGCCAAGCCCAACCCCTGAAAAACAGCCCCACACCATAATCCCCCCTCCACCAAATGATTTGGACCAGTCCGCAAAGCAAGGTCCATAAATATATGAATGAGTCAGTTTGGCGTGGAGGAACTTGACTGGCCTGCACAGAGTCCTGACCTCAACCCGATAGAACACCTTTGGGATGAATTAGAGTGGAGACTGTGAGCCAGGCCTTCTCCACCAACATCAGTGCCTGACCTCACAAATGCGCTTCTGGAAGAATGGTCAAACATTCCCATAGACACACTCCTAAACCTTGTGGACAGTCTTCCCAGAAGAGTTGAAACTGTTATAGCAGCAAAGGGTGGGCCAACTCAATATTGAACCCTACGGACTAAGACTGGGATGCCATTAAAGTTCATGTGCGTGTAAAGGCAGGTGTCACAATACTTTTGACAATATAGTGTATATGAATGTGGCTGAACCAGAAGAAAAAATTAGAAGCATTACATATTCTACACACGTGACCTGTGCTTTCCTTGTCAAAAGAAGTTTATTGAGTATACAATGTTATAAAGATACATAAAGTAAGTTTACAAGGATCTATAAAGTAAGCTCATTGTTTTACAGTAGGGTTTATATAGGTAAATATCATGAAATTTCAAATATTAAACATTGGGTTCACGTAAACCTAAATTAAAGATATATATCATTTCCTTAGTTACTTTTGTAGGTATTTAAATGATTTATACCTACTATACATATTGTTTACAAGTAGAGTGTATATAGGTCAAATAAATTCGGATAATGAGCTTTAATCGTAAGGTGGAGAAAAGGAAAGAGAAAGAAGAAAAAGGGTTGAAAGGTAGAGGTATGGTCCACAAGGTTGTTCCGCCTGTCAGTTTATTATTCTTTTTAGTTCTCTTTGAAGCCTTAGAATGGGTGTCTCTGTAAGTCATTTAATCTGTTACCATGGCAACAGGACAGAGTCATTGAAGTTTGACAGGAACTGTTGTTTTATCCAAGGATGCCAAAGTTTTTCAAATTTTGGAATTTGATTTTGATCGATGGCTACCATCTTAGCATGGGACATTGTATTATTCATTCTGTGAATTGTTTCTGTTAGTACCAATGTAGGAGATTTCCATGCCTTGGCCACTGTTTGTTTTGCAGCCGTTATTAGTTGGATCATAAGTTTGAATTGAGAGAGTGTTAACCATTCCGGTTTTAGATTAAGTAAAGTTAAATATGGATCTGGTTGTATTATTTTTTTAAATATTTTAGATGCAATCACGAAGACTTCCTTCCAGAAGGTTTGGATTACTGGGCACGTCCACCATATGTGTAAATATGTGCCTATTTCTGGGCATCCTCGAAAACAAAGAGTTGAGGTATTAGGTGAATATTTTGCCACTCTGGTACAAGGTACCAGCGAGTTAGGACTTTATAATTTGTCTCCAGTGCTAAGATGTTGGGTGAAGATGACTTAGATGTGAGCCATATGTTAGACCAGTCCGTGTCTTCTAAAGTTCGTCCCAGGTCCTCCTCCCACCTCTGAAGGTAAGAGGGTCTATTAAGATTTGCTACTCCATATAATTGATTATAAAGTGATGAAATTGTACCTTTAGCAAATGGATCTTTTGTACAGATTGATTCAAAAATGGATAATTGGGATAATGGTGTATCCCCCTTTAGGAATGGTGTATAGAAATTTTTGATTTGGAGATATCTAAATATCTCAGAGTTTGGTAGATCATATTTTTCTCTAAGCGATGGGAATGAAAGGAATGATTTAGATGCTATGAAGTCATTTAGTGTCTGAATGCCTGATGTTGACCAAGCTTTAAAAGAATTTGGGTAGATCCATGCCGGATAAAAGGCCGGATTTCTGATAAAAGAAAGGAGAGGATTGTGTGGAGATTGTAACTGATATTTGGTTTTTAGTTTATCCCAGAGAGATAAGAAGTGTTTAGTTATGGGATTATGAATTTTAAAGCGGTCTTTAGGATTAAGCCATAATAAATTTGATATTAATAGAGGGTCATTTTCTGAAGCCTCTATAAATACCCATAATGGGATTTTCTGTTTTGCATGGTATTTGGACAGACTGGCCAAATGTGCTGCTCTGTAGTAGTTAGTAAAATTAGGGTATCCCAGGCCTCCTTTATTTTTGGGAAGATGTAGTGTGTGTATAGGTACACGTGGTTTAGAAGAGCTCCATATAAACGAAGTTGCTCTTTTTTGTACTATTCTCAAAAAATAGGAAGGAATTGGAATAGGGAGGACTCTGAATAAATAAAGCAATTTGGGTAGAATAGTCATTTTGATTGCATTAATCTTCCCTATCCAGGATAAAGGAAGTTGCGACCATTGTTTTATTAGATTTGTGATCTGTCTTAATACAGGAGGATAATTGGTTGAGAATAAGTCAGAATGAGATGCTGTTAAATGAATTCCAAGATATGGGATTGATTTTTCTGCCCATGTGAATGGGAGTGCAGCCCTAGCCGGGATCAATTCCATGTTTGTGAGTGAAATATTAAGCACTAAGCATTTCTTAGGATTAATCATAAGGCCAGATAGGGCTGCAAATCCATCAAGAGCTGGTATTAAGTTAGGACCAGAGACCTGTGGTGATGATAGAAAAAGTAATATATCTTCTGCAAATATACATAATTTGTGTGTAATACCTCCTACTTCAATGCCAGTTATAGTTTGGTTTGTTCTGATGTATTGGGCCATGGGTTCGAGTATAAGGGCAAATAATAAGGGAGATAATGGGCAACCCTGTCGGGTACCTCTTTCGATATTAAAGGCTTCAGATTTGTATCCAGCATATTTTATATAGGCTTTGGGTTTATTATATAATGCTTTGATCCATGTTAAAAAGTGGGGTCCAAAACCCCATTTTTGTAATGAATATTGCATATATTGCCAGGATACTGTGTCAAATGCCCTCTTAATATCGAGAGATAGAAAACATAAAGGGATTTTCCGTTTTTTAGCAATATGTGCCAATAACACTGCCCTGCGTATATTATCGCCTGCCTGTCTATTTGGCATGAAGCCTACTTGATCTCTATGTATTAATTTTCCTATAATGCTATTGAGGCATTTTGCTATTATTTTTGCTAATAATTTAATATCGAGGTTTAACAGAGAGATAGGCCGATAATTCACACAGGAAGTATCATCAGAAAGGGGTTTTGGGATCATACAAACAATTGCCATTAGTGTTTCTTGCCGAAAAGAATGTCCATCTAGAAGTTTGTTAAAAGTTTCAGTGAGAATGGGAGAGAGTATTTCTGAGAATGTTTTATAGTATAAAGCCGAGTAGCCGTCTGGGCCTGGTCTTTTGTTAAGTTTTAGGTCTTTTATGGCGTTAGCAACTTCATCTATAGTTATAGGCTCATCCAAACTGCTTTTTTGATTCTGAGATAACTCAGGTAAGGTTATTTTTGAGAAGAAGGATTCAGCTTCTGTAGGATTAAATTCATTGTTTGTCTTGTATAAAGTTGCGAGATGTGAGTGAAATTTATGGACTATTTTAACTGGATTACAAGTGTAAACATTTTTTGATAATTTCAAACGTATTGGTTTGAAAGATTTGTTAGTTGAATTTAATGCCCGAGCCAAATATGTACCTGGTTTGTTTGTATTTATGTAGAAATTGTGTTTGGAGCGTTTGAGGGATTTATCAACTGACTCAGTGAGAAATAGATCGTATTCCAATCTAGATTTTTCCAGATGAGATTTTGTACTCTGAGATGGATTATCTTGAAATGCTATGTAGGCTGCATTAAAATTGAGTTCTCGTTTTTTTGCTAGATTTTTGCGTTCCCGTTTAAATAGTGCCATTTGTCTTTGTATTGTACCACGCAAGACAGGCTTATGAGCTTCCCACAGTGTTATTGGGGAGATGTCTGTTGTATTATTAATTGATATGTATTCCTTTAAAGCTTGTTCAATGGCCATCTGATGTAGTGGGTGTTTGAGCATTATGTCCGGTAAGTACCACGTTGGGTCATGCGCTTTTGGTATGGCTGAGGCTATAGTAGTGTATACTGCATTATGGTCAGACCACGGAATCGGAATTATATCTGATGCAATAATTTCTGGTATCATTCCTATTGTTAGAAAAATATGATCTATTCTGGTGAAGGTTTGATGAGGGTGCGAGAAATAAGTGAATTTCTTTTTCATTGGGTTACTTTCTCTCCATGAATCTACCAGATTGTATTTGGAAAGAAGTTGAGAAAAAGGTAATCTAGAGGTTATTTTGGATGGTGTAAAAGGTGATTTATCTAGAAATGGGAGGAGGACCTGGTTCGAATCCCCACACATTATCACTGTTCCTATTTTGTGTGTATTAATCATTTGTAATATATGTGAGAGGAATGGTGTAGGTTGTTTGTTAGGAGCGTAGTAGGAAATCACCGTGATTGCTGTATCCATTATATAACCCATGAGTATCAGGTATCTACCTTCTGGGTCTTTAATTTCTGATGATAAGGTGAATGGTGTGGATCGGTGAAATGCAATTAGAGTTCCCCTTTGCTTGGTACAGGCAGAAGCCGTGTAAATTTATTGATAAAAAGGAGAAATATATTTTGGAGTAGAATCTTTGGTGAAGTGTGTTTCTTGGAGGCATACTATGTGAGCCTTCTTGTTATGGAAAGTACGGAAGGCTTTGGTCCTTTTTTGAGGGACATTTATTCCCTGAACATTCAGGGAAAGTATATTCAGTGGTGCCATGGCAATAGATCAAATAGTTTTGACTTACTTTTTGTTATGCAGAGCTGACTGCGCAGATCAACCTGTGTGGACTGAAGAGATGAATAGATAGAAAAGAAACCAGTGAATTCTGGAGTAAAGAGTAAACAAAAAACATATGAGATTAGATAATACATTGTATAAATTATTTTTTGCAAGTAATCACAATTTACCCGTGAAAGAGAATAAATATCTCTCTCAGGGGAATAAGTGCCTTCGTCACACTCCCACATAATATGGTTGGGAGAATGAGGAGGGCTAATGGGGGTACACGGATCTTCCGCTTACAGGAGAGAAGCGCTATGTCAAAAGACATCAAAATGATGTTTCATTAATTGGAGTGCAGAATATAGTTTTTGTTGAATTTATTTATTCCAGGGTGGTTGTATATGATTAGTCTTGCCCTAGGCTAAATAATTCAGTTAGAAAGGTACTGTTAATAACTTTGGTATTGATGAAGATAGTTTGAATTATTTTGGGATTTTAACCCTTTTAGAGTAAACAATTACATATTTTATTCATATGTAACTGTTTAGATATGTTAACTCATAAAATTGAGGTTGTATTGCTTCAGATTAGAATAAACAAAAACATAATTCTAGGAACTAGTTAGGTAATAATATATTTGTTTTAAGAAAAGAAAGAAAAAGCTTCCATTACTTCTGGATTATTGAACATATTTGTCCTAAAAAGTAATAAATCTATTGTTATTACCTGATAATATATAACTGAACAAGAATTTCCTTATTTCACTTATATATTCTAAGGCTATATGAATCAGAAGTAATAAGAAATATAACTGGAATGTAACATGATCCCACACAGTGTGTGACTATCAGAATGCAGTTACATTCAGTTATAAATATAGGTTTTTTATAGAGAACCATCTCTTAGTATAATAAATGAAGAGATATCAGGAATTAGGATGTCAGTCCATTGAATCTTCTTGGTCCATGGATGATGTGGCATAACGGCCTCTTTTGTGAGAATGATGATTCCCATTTTGTTCTGAAATTTTCTGGGTGCTGCCTGAAGGTGAAGATGATGCCATTCTTCTGCGTGTGGGAGTGTTGCTGCTTGTGGGTTCTGTCAGATTTAATTTTAAAAGGGTTTGTTGTAGTTCATCTGCTGATCTGCTTCTGTAAATTGTACCTTGGTAGTTAAATCTGACTGAAAAGGGGAAGCCCCATTGATACATAATGTTGTGGCGTTGCAGTTCCATTAGTTGGGGTTTCATGGATCGTCTTTTAGTAATAGTAAGTTGGGATAGGTCAGCAAAAATTTGATAATTGTGTCCTTGAAAATTAAGTTCCTTTTTTTCTCTTGCAGCAATTAGTATTTGTTCTTTCGTTCTGTAATAATGAAATTTTGTGATTATATCACGTGGGGGTCCATCTTTCTTTTTGGCTGTGAGGGCTCTGTGTACTCTGTCCAGTTCTAAACGTTCAATAGGGATATCTGGCTTTAGTTCTTGTAATAGAGCAGTAATAGTAGATTGCAGGTCTGTCACAGTTTCAGGTATTCCCCTTATGCGCAAGTTTGAACGTCTGGCTCTATTTTCGTAATCTTCGAGCTTAGTTTGAAGTATTAAATTCTCTTTTTTTAATTGTTCCAATTCTGTTATATTTTCTTGGGTTGTAATTTCAATTTCATCCATTTTTATTTCTAAGGCTGCGGTGCGGTTTCCCAGCTCTCTTATTTCTTTGGTTAGGCTTTTTGTTATTTGGTCTGAGGTTTGTTTTAAAGCCTTATGAAGCATCTTTTCAAATTGTAATAATATTACTGGGGATACTGAGGAGGCTTGTGGAGAAGTTTGTGAGAGGATTTGTTCTGTATCTGACTCAAATGGAGAGTCTTGCTGTGACATTTTCTGTCTGTGAGAGCGCCCTGATGCTGTATCTTGTGAGGTGACTGGAGCTGCTTCAGCTGCAGTGAGTGCCTGTGAGCTCTTTGTGAGGTGATTTTTATTTCTGCCACGGTTTCCTCCCAGTACCATATTTCCTGCCCAAACTTTCACAGTTTGTTCCCTGGGGCAAAAAGGTTCAAATGGATACCTTTTGAGCCTGCAGGCTCCGATTTGTCCTTCTCTTCTATCCTCAGCGGTGTGGAGCTCTAACAATGCATGTCTGCTCCGCTAGGCTCCGCCTCCTGCCCCCCGTGACCTGTGCTTTCAATCAGTGGAGTGGAGTGCAGTGTGGAAGCGTGCTCCAAAGTTTTTTTTTTTACTTTATTTTTGTAGAAATGCAATGGGTGACCCGCATCTTTCATATTACATATTTGACATTAGCTCTAGACCATGAGTAGTCCAAACATGGGGTGGGGAGGGGGGGGGGGGCTGCTGTTAGTAACAGCGTTGCCATTCTAATAGGTGGTGGGTTTGTGTAATCAAATTGATTGTAAATATTTTCTACAATTCTATACCTTTTGTAGAATTAAAGTATTTTGCATCTCTTTCATTTTAGCCCATTAATTACCAAAAAATAAGAAAAATGTGACTTTCTGCATGTGCTACCTACTAAGAATGGCTCAAGCACATACTGCATGAATGCTGCTTAACCTGAATGTACACAATATTAGCCAATTGTTAATCCTCTGTAATTACTCCTTTAGTGGTAAAGTTTATACACGATTTCTTAGGTTACAGGATGGTGCTCAATAATTGTAAGCGAGACTGTGTTGCATAAACTAGAGATTCCCAGGTGTGTTTTAACAACAGACTTTTGAGTCTCTAGGAGAGGAAGTGAAGGGAAATCACTCCTTCCCCTCAATTTCTATCTGTTACCAGGATAGAAACAAAAGGGAAGTCTGCCTAGCAGGGGCATTGACACAATACAACCCTGACAGAACACCAAACATTTCCCAACATTTTTGCTAGAGTTCCACTTTAGGATACAAGAGGATGAAGTCTAATGCCGCGTACACACGATTGGACATTCCGACAACAGAATCCTGGATTTATTTCCGACGGATGTTGGCTCAAACTTGTCCTGCATACACACAGTCATGTTGTCGGAAATTCCGAACGTCAAGAACGCGGTGACGTACAACGCGTACGACGAGCCGAGAAAAATTAAGTTCAATAGCCAGTGCGGCTCTTCTGCTTGATTCCGAGCATGCGTGGAGTTTCGTGCGTCGGAATTGTGTATATACGACTGGAATTTTCGACAACGGATTTTGTTGTCGGAAAATTTGAGAACCAGCTCTCAAATTTTTGTTGCCGGAAATTCCGACAACAAATGTCCGATGAAGCCTACACACGGTCGGAATTTCCAACAACAAGCTCCCATCGAACCTTTGTTGTCGGAAATTCCGAGCGTGTGTACGCGGCATAACAGCTGACTTCTGTTGAACGGAGACAGCCACACCTGGATCAAAAAATGTGGCTGGTCCCTCCTGGACAAGCTAAATTTGACTCCATCTATGGTCAGCTTTAGAAGTGCCAAAAGAAGTGAAGGAAGGAAGAAATCTCCCAAAGTGAGGTCTATTCCCCTATTAGACAGTTGTCTCCAGAACAGATGTCTCCATGGGAAGATTTCTCTTATATTTCTCTCTTGTTCTTGGGACACCTCCAAAATTTTGGGTTTCCCCTCATATTCTTTCTAGATGACAATGGTTACCGGTACAAATAGGTAAATCTCCTGAAGTAGGGACTCAACAATAAAAACTTGCCAGAGGGTATAACCCTTCCTCTCTTTATCCAAGACTAAAAAAAAGATTTCCTTGGAGATAACCTTTAAGTTAACATGATCTAAAGTGTTTGAATTTATTTAATGGGGTGAAATTTGATAGTCCTAGTGGTATAAATCATTTCTCTCTATATTTATACACCAATACCCTGACGTTTAATGGAATGGAGATTATAACATAGAGCACAGCATTCAGACTGGAGTGGTGTGCAGTATAAACAATACTTCACAGTATACAGAATGGAGCAGTCTGTAGTAACCTACATACAGTAGTGTACAGAAAGTTTACCCCACCATACACTCAGCAATACACTCATGACATCTTATCAGGAGTGTGCCTAGGTCGATTGCTGCCTGAGATCGTTGGTTTTGCTCTCCCCCACTCTGTAAAAAAAATTCAAAAGCTAGTACGATCTCCAGCGGGCGCCCCTGTTACCATGGCAACCCATGCAGGGCTTTTAGATGTTTCTGGTGACCCTGCTATAATACAGTATGTCCCATTGACACTCCAGGAGCCACCCCTTTTTTTTCCACTCCTTGGGGCTATTTTTTTCGCCCCTCCTCCTCTTATAGGTTGGTTGCTCTACAGCAACTAATGATGCTGTAACTCAGCTGCCAGCATCCTAGCAACCAGTGACACTGGTTTGGCTATGCATCGTTGGTTTCTAGGACACTGGCAGCTAGGCCATACAGCATCATGGGATGTTAAGGTGCAGGCAGCGCTAGCATCCTAGCAACCAGCTCACAAATGCTGCTCTGTATATAAAGGACAATGTTACTGAGCTTCAGTGAGGACAGTGTTTCCTTAGTGCTGCCCAGCAATGAATGTCGTCAGAGGTAGGCGCCTCAGTTTTCCTTATAGGCTGCTTGCCCCTACATCTCATAACCACCACAAGGCTCCTATAAGTGAATTAGCAGACTGACCCATGGCGGGCTGCAGGTAGAGCTGATTCAGATTAGATTGTGTGCAGTATGTGCATTATTTCACAGCGTACAGATTGGGACAGTCTGGAGTGAGTCATATACAGCGGTGTAAAGAAAGTTTATCCTGCCATACACTCAGCCCATTCACCCATGACATGTCATACCAACCTCAGGGCTCCCAAAAGTGGATCAGCAGGCTCATCGATGTCACGCCACAAAAAGGTGTGGGGCACTGGATCTCTTAAAGCAGTAGGTGTTCTCACTTATGTCTTAAACAGTATTGAGGGAACTGATCTTTTTAGATCTTACCAAGTAATCACATGTAATCTCTGATGTACAATCCAATGTACATTAAATTACATGTTATTAAAGGGGCGTCACAAGCTACCCAAATTTCACAATTTGCCTAAATCAAGACTGTGCCACTAATGCCGTGTACACACGGGCAGACTTTTCAACCAGACTGGTCCGACGGAACGAATCCGTCGGACAATCCGACCGTGTGAGGGCTTCATCGGACCTGCAGCAAACTTTTTCGGTTGAAAATCAGACGGACTTTAGGTTTAAAACATGTTTCAAATCTTTCTGACCGATTCGAGTCAGGTCGAAAAATCCGTTCATCTGTATGCTAGTCTGACGGACGAAAACCGACACTAGGGCAGCTATTGGCTACTGGCTATCAACTTCCTTATTTTAGTCCGGTTGTACGTCATCATGTATGAATCCGTCGGACTTTGGTGTGATCGTGTGTAGGCAAGTCCGTTCGTTCGAAAGTCCGTTGGAAGTCCGTCAAAAGTCCGTTGAAAGTCCGTCGGAAAGACCGTCGGACGTTTGATGCCGAAAAGTCCGCCCGTGTGTTTACGGCATAAGACACAGCAGAGACCTCATGAACAAAAGTAACTAAAATAAGTACAGCTTGTAATGCTCTTAACTACTAATTATATTCTACTTTATATTTCCAAATCTGCAGTGGCAAAATGAAAGCTGTACTCTCACTGGTTACTATGTAACAACATGCAATGTCCCTATTTCAGAAATTACAATAAGCCAGACTCAAGGTAACCTGTATTAATGTGGAACTAAACTTTTCCTAACAACTTTTTTTATTTAATCTGTCACCCCTCCCTCTTACAGAAAAGCTAATAATTTTTATTAAAACGTTTTACTGCTTTAGCAACACTTCTGGGTTTCCGGCCTAGGGCTACTTCACAGCTATCCCAGGAGTCGGTGTGTTATTAAGCCACCACTGTGAGGCATGTGTGCATACATAGCAGGTTTGTGCGTGTCTGCAGAAATACCCCCACACATATGCGGTGCTGGTCTCTACCAGGTCCTAGATACCTGGAAGTCAACAGGGTTGCATATGCCCATGCACCATAGTTTAAAGATGGTGGTGTGGAAGAGGGGTGGGGGAGCCAATTCGTCCAGAAGTTTAGTTCCGCTTTAAGCGTATGCAGTATGAACACTCCAGGAAAAATAGAAAAGAGTTTGCAACTGTGCATTATAATGAAAAGTATCCAAAGCACACAAGATTTGGAAAAGTCCTCCAAAGTAGGATAGCTAATATATAGTTTTATAGGTCTATCTCTTTTTTTTTTTTTTTTTTTTTTTTTTTACTACAACTATCAACTGCTGCTTATGCCTAACACCAACCAATATTTTTCTTTTGTATGGGGTGGGCAGAGATCATCATTCCATCAGGTTTTTATTTGTCTGTGATCCATCTGGGAGTTTTGGAAGCAAACTTTACTGTGTAGCCTTTGCAAATAAAATGATCTTGATGGGTCCTCTTTTTACTGCACAAGTCTGATTCATGCCTATACATTGGCCTCAGCTGTAGGCCACCATAGGCCCCACTCACCCAGTAGTCGTGAATGGGTCCATATTCAGAAGGGAGAGGACTCGGCAGGGCTGTTCACTGGGCAATGGAAGTTAGTGGGGCATAAATTAAAGGACAAATATAATAAAGGTACAGCTGTCCTTTAAGGTAAAACACATCATTTCAGACTATACCACCTGTTTGTGCTGTAAACTGCATTGTGCGGAACCCACTGTCTGGTTCATGTTTTTCAACCATTACTGCTTTTATATTTTTTCTTTATTAGTTTATTACATCCAGCGCCAAAAATGCAATTTCTTTTACTACAGTAAATATTACACATTTAGTGTATATATTTATTTAACAAATATAGTCAGTAGTTGGTTAGTTACTAGCTAGAGCATTTGTTTTCTGGGTCTCCTTCTATAGAGGTGTTGCAAAAGTGGTCCGGGTAGTAGGGGAGATCAGACTAAAAACCAGATGAATGGCTTGAAAAGAGGGACACGTAACTTCACACTGACTTCATCCTAATAAAGACAAAAACACCAGTCATACACAGGTTGCTAATGTGCAGGCAGGTAATGCTGGGTTCTCTTGGTTTGTAGAGTCATGTATGGACCCTGCATAAACACAGACTGTATACAAATAATGAAACAAATATATATAAAAAAAAATTAAATATGTAAATGTAAAAAAAAATTGTGAAATTGACAAAGCATACTTTTCACACCTTTAAATGCATTTGGTATGCTTTTTGGCAGAATTACTGTAGCTTCTATTGTAACTTGACGTAACATAATAGAATTCCCAGTAACTCTATAACTCACAATACAAGTTCCGGTTCCAGAGGTCTTGTTCCACTGATAACTTTAGCTGGCCCTGTGTCATGTGACATGCATTGACCCTTGTGTGCAGTGGATAAGATAGTGAAGTCAATAGACTTGTTGTCATGCAGCTGTTATCAGTTTATGGGTAGAAACAAAGTCAGTAGATAACACTGAACCCAGATGTGTGCTTTGAGATCTCATATACTGGGTGAAAGGTGTGTGTAAACAATGCCAACCATACACAATTTGCAGGATCACTTGTAATTGGGATCAGAAAATCTGCCCACATTAAATCAATATGAAACCTAAAAACAAAAAGTTACTATATTGCATCTTACCAATCCTTAAAGTGGCTGTAAAGCCATTCTGTAGACTGGTGCCTACAGGTAAGCCTATAATAAGGCTTACCTGTAGGTACTATGAATATCTCCTAAACCTTCACTTAGGAGATATTCACACTTCATGCAGCCGGTGATGTCACCGGCGCATGCGCTCTGAAGGGATGGTATATCCGTGCCATCCCTTCAGAGCTCCGTGCCACGATCCGTGACTTCCGAGCGCATGCGCGGAAGTGACGGCATCACGGCACGGCCAATCAGACAGCTGAAGGACGCAAATCCAGATACAGTGCCTTGAAAAAGTATTCATACTCCTTGACATTTTTCACATTTTGTCATGTTACAACCAAAAACGTAAATTTATTTTGTTGGGATTTTATGTGATAGACCAACACAAAGTGGCACATAATTGTGAAGTGGAGGGAAAATGATAAATAGTATTCAATATTTTTTACAAATAAATATGTGAAAAGGGTGGAGTGCATTTGTATTCAGCCCCCCTGAGTCAATACTTTGTAGAACCACCTTTCACTGCAATTACAGCTGCAAGTCTTTTTGGGGATGTCTCTACCAGCTTTGCACATCTGAAGAGTAACATTTTTTTTCCTATTCTTTGCAAAATATCTCAAGCTCTGTCAGATTGGATGGAGAGTGTCTGTGAACAGCAATTTTCAAGTCTTGCCACAGATTCTCAATTGCATTTAGATCTGGACTTTGACTGGGCATAGGTTCATCCTTACGAATGCCTACCTGAGTCAGTTGTAATCTTTTGTCTGATGTGGGCCTTTCACCTACTTGTATTCACAGAAAATATTCCTTTGACAGAAATCAGAAAGATTAAATCTTTTGGATGACTATCTTGCTTTATTTTCTCCATTGTCATAATTTGTTTTTGTTTTTTTTTTACAGTTAAAACAAGATGGCACTGATCTGGACACTTTGTCTAGTTATGGGAGACAATTTGAATATGCATTTCCTATGTGGCTTGGAAGATACTTGGCTTCTCTCACTATCTATCATCCAGACTATGCAAGGACCATTTTGTCAAGACAAGGTAAGAAGGTTTTTGTTTTGTTAAAGAATTTCAAATGCTAAAATGATACCATATTCTGTTACAGATCTGAATAGGGTAATGTGGCATACTTTTTCAGCTGAGCTTTGTCTGATTGAAATGTTCTTGAAAATGCTATTGCTAATGACATTATGAGTTGCTGCTCCAGAGCGAGTATGCAGCAAGTGAAGTTGGAACTCTCCATTTGTATAATTGTGTCTTGGCAGTAACTGTTGAAGGCATAAGCTCAGAATGATGGGCATTTAGGAGAGGTCAACAAAGACAGTCTAGTTAAATCGGGGTTCCACTAAAATTTTTTTACTTAATCTTACCCCCTGCAGTTAATTGCATAGATGTTCAAATGCCGCATGAAAATTTTTTTTATTGCTGTAATTACCTTTATATTGTACTTTATTGTGGCACTTCCTGTCTCTCCTCCCATGGGAGTAGGCGTGTTTATTGCCTTTCCCCGGCGCCTCACTGTCTCCTGGGAGCTTAGTTTCAGGCTTCCCAAGATTCAGTGCGGAAACAATGATCATGCTTGTGAACAAGCTGTGAATGAACAGCATTCACCGCATCCAGGAAATCAATGCTTGTGGGCTTCACATGCCCACAAGCAAGATGGAAACAGCCAACGTCACATTTTTTAAGTTATTCTTCAGTACGAAAACAGACAGAGGCAGAAATATTACACCCAAACTGTGAGTATTATTTTGGGGTTAGCAAAGTGTCTCAATGACCTAAAAAAAAAAAAAAAAAAAAAAAAAAAAGATTGGTTGCCGGACTCCCGCTTTAACTCTGTCACTACAGGTTTCCTTTAGAGAGAATCATTAAGGCTGCCATTGCTGACTTCTCATGAAGATTAGCAGACCTCCTTGTGGCCCTTGTCTTGGCCCTTCAAGAACAAGGGGTTATCATCTCAATTCCTGTATCAGAAAGGAGTCAAGGTTTTTTAATACAACCATTGCACAGTTCCAAGAATCAAGACCAAAGTGGGACATCAGCCCCATCTTGGATTTCAAGGTACTGATTGCCTTAATTTTATCGAAAAGGTTCTGTATAGAATCCAACGGGTCTGTCGTAACCTCCCTTTATCATGGATACTTTCTACCTCTGTAGACATCAGGGATGTGCATTTGCATGTGTCTATTTTTCCAGCACATAAGCGATCTCTTCACTTTGATGTAGGTCTTCAGCATTTCCAGATCATGTGCCTACCTTTCAGTTAGCTCCCTGTGTTTTCACCTAATTTTCAAGTCTTTGTGCTTGCCTTGATACACTCTAAGGGCATCTCTGCCATGGGATATATGGACAGTATTCCGTTGAGGGAACAATCAGCACAGATCTTGACCAACAAAGTGGTGTGGACAATTCAAGGTTTGGTTGGATCCTGAAACTCCGGAAGTCTACACAGAAGCTGATTCATCTCTTGGAGTATTTAGGTCTAATCCTGGACACAGCTTAAGCCAGAGGTTTTGTTCCACAAGGAAAGTGCATTCTCTTGGAAGCACTAGGATCAGGGGAAATGTGTTCGAGAAATTCTGCCTCAGGAAGGGGATGATGAAATTGGACCTTTTGGCCTCCAGATTCAACAACAAACTGGACATGTTTGTTTTCAGATGCAGAGATCCTCTGGCAGAATACTGTGGTGGCTGTGTGGATAAGTACAACCTGATCTATGCCTTTCCTTGCATAAATCTTCTGCTTGGTCTCAGTCAAAGGATCAAGATGGGGCATTTTGGTGATACTTATCTCTCCGGAGTGGCAGGTGGATATGGTACTCTGACCTAATAAGCCTCTTGGCAGAAGCTCCGTAGGCTCTTCCAGATTGACCAGGTCAAGGACCAGTTTATCATCCTGCTTCATGGCAGCTGGCTTTGACAGCCTCAATGGACAGGAACCTCTCTGACTCAGTAATCCCCGCAAGGTCTACCTTCGCACACTGAAGGCTTACTTTGTTGGTGTGAGGAAAAAACTTTAATCTCAGAAAATACTCTGTTGGATGAATCTTGGGCCTTTTTGCAATTAGGCCTGGATCAGTGATTGGCTCTGAGTACTATCAAGGGTCAGATCATCTGTTTCTCAGATTTGGAAGCCTGCGATCTGGTCTTCTGGTCACTCATTCTATAAGTTTTACTAGGTGGCTCTTCGGGCCTCATCCAATCTCAACTTTGGCATAAGGTTCTTCAGACAACTATTTAAGCTGCTTGCTGTCCCCCAGCTGGTTTAAAGTTGGGCTTGTTGGCGTTTTCTTTCGTCTGTTGCCTACCCTACAGTTGGACGGAAAACAAAACAAAAAGCTTGTTATTTTTCAAATTGTGATGTAATACATCCGACTCATGCAATATGATCAATGTTATTATTATTATACGCAATTTATATAGTGCCAACAGTTTACGCAGCACTTTACAATGTATAGGGGAGACAACACAATTACAGTACAGTTCAATACAAAAGGTACAGGAGGGCCCTGCTCGTAGAGCTTACATTCTAAAGGGAGGGGGTGGTGGTACAAAAGGTAATAGCTGCAGAGAATGATTTGATGGGAGTGGCTCGGGGACAGTTGTTATGTGGGTGTGGGATAGACTTCCCTGAATAAATCCCTGAATTCCCTGAATCAATGTAGCTTGACATTCTAAAATAAAGATAACGATTCTATTTTTAAAAAGAGTTATAAGTAATTTCTATGATAGACCTGGAAAGGAATACAAATATACATCTTCAGTTCTGTTTGCTCCATTTTAGGTTTTGCCATCTTGTACCCCAAATGGGGTGTCTAAAAAATGTCAGTGCTGTGTATGACCTGTAAACAGAACTATCATGCTTTTATTTCTTACAGATCCCAAAGATAACTTTGCCTATTACTTCCTCACCTCATGGATTGGTATGTAAAAAAAATGATTGCCATCAATTAACATTTGATTAGGATCTGCATACCTACATTTATCATTTGCTCTTCCTATCACTTAACCTTCTGTAAATTATTGTTTACAGCTTTTTGACTTCTAAAGTCCTCATAACTAAATTTGATATTTCCTTGTCAATAGAAGTTTATTGAGTATACAATGTTATAAAGATACATAAAGTAAGTTTACAAGGATCTATAAAGTAAGCTCATTGTTTTACAGTAGGGTTTATATAGGTAAATATCATGAAATTTCAAATATTAAACATTGGGTTCACGTAAACCTAAATTAAAGATATATATCATTTCCTTAGTTACTTTTGTAGGTATTTAAATGATTTATACCTACTATACATATTGTTTACAAGTAGAGTGTATATAGGTCAAATAAATTCGGATAATGAGCATTAATCGTAAGGTGGAGAAAAGGAAAGAGAAAGAAGAAAAAGGGTTGAAAGGTAGAGGTATGGTCCACAAGGTTGTCCCGCTCGTCAGTTTATTATTCTTTTTAGTTCTCTTTGAAGCCTTAGAATGGGTGTCTCTGTAAGTCATTTAATCTGTTACCATGGCAACAGGACAGAGTCATTGAAGTTTGACAGGAACTGTTGTTTTATCCAAGGATGCCAAAGTTTTTCAAATTTTGGAATTTGATTTTGATCGATGGCTACCATCTTAGCATGGGACATTGTATTATTCATTCTGTGAATTGTTTCTGCTAGTACCAATGTAGGAGATTTCCATGCCTTGGCCACTGTTTGTTTTGCAGCCGTTATTAGTTGGATCATAAGTTTGAATTGAGAGAGTGTTAACCATTCCGGTTTTAGATTAAGTAAAGTTAAATATGGATCTGGTTGTATTATTTTTTTAAATATTTTAGATGCAATCACGAAGACTTCCTTCCAGAAGGTTTGGATTACTGGGCACGTCCACCATATGTGTAAATATGTGCCTATTTCTGGGCATCCTCGAAAACAAAGAGCTGAGGTATTAGGTGAATATTTTGCCACTCTGGCGGGTACAAGGTACCAGCAAGTTAGGACTTTATAATTTGTCTCCAGTGCTAAGATGTTGGGTGAAAATGACTTAGATGTGAGCCATATGTTAGACCAGTCCGTGTCTTCTAAAGTTCGTCCCAGGTCCTCCTCCCACCTCTGAATGTAAGAGGGTCTATTAAGATTTGCTACTCCATATAATTGATTATAAAGTGATGAAATTGTACCTTTAACAAATGGATCTTTTGTACAGATTGATTCAAAAATGGATAATTGGGATAATGGTGTATCCCCCTTTAGGAATGGTGTATAGAAATTTTTGATTTGGAGATATCTAAATATCTCAGAGTTTGGTAGATCATATTTTTCTCTAAGTGATGGGAATGAAAGGAATGATTTAGATGCTATGAAGTCATTTAGTGTCTGAATGCCTGATGTTGTCCAAGCTTTAAAAGAATTTGGGTAGATCCATGCCGGATAAAAGGCCGGATTTCTGATAAAAGAAAGGAGAGGATTGTGTGGAGATTGTAACTGATATTTGGTTTTTAGTTTATCCCAGAGAGATAAGAAGTGTTTAGTTATGGGATTATGAATTTTAAAGCGGTCTTTAGGATCAAGCCATAATAAATTTGATATTAATAGAGGGTCATTTTCTGAAGCCTCTATAAATACCCATAATGGGATTTCCTGTTTTGCATGGTATTTGGACAGACTGGCCAAATGTGCTGCTCTGTAGTAGTTAGTAAAATTAGGGTATCCCAGGCCTCCTTTATTTTTGGGAAGATGTAGTGTGTGTATAGGTATACGTGGTTTAGAAGAGCCCCATATAAACGAAGTTGCTCTTTTTTGTACTATTCTCAAAAAATAGGAAGGAATTGGAATAGGGAGGACTCTGAATAGATAAAGCAATTTGGGTAGAATAGTCATTTTGATTGCATTAATCTTCCCTATCCAGGATAAAGGAAGTTGCGACCATTGTTTTATTAGATTTGTGATCTGTCTTAATACAGGAGGATAATTGGTTGAGAATAAGTCAGAATGAGATGCTGTTAAATGAATTCCAAGATATGGGATTGATTTTTCTGCCCATGTGAATGGGAGTGCAGCCCTAGCCGGGATCAATTCCATGTTTGTGAGTGAAATATTAAGCACTAGGCATTTCTTAGGATTAATCATAAGGCCGGATAGGGCTGCAAATCCATCAAGAGCTGGTATTAAGTTAGGACCAGAGACCTGTGGTGATGATAGAAAAAGTAATATATCGTCTGCAAATATACATAATTTGTGTGTAATACTTCCTACTTCAATGCCAGTTATAGTTTTGTTTGTTCTGATGTATTGGGCCATGGGTTCGAGTATAAGGGCAAATAATAAGGGAGATAATGGGCAACCCTGTCGGGTACCTCTTTCGATATTAAAGGCTTCAGATTTGTATCCAGCATATTTTATATAGGCTTTGGGTTTATTATATAATGCTTTGATCCATGTTAAAAAGTGGGGTCCAAAACCCCATTTTTGTAATGAATATTGCATATATTGCCAGGATACTGTGTCAAATGCCCTCTTAATATCGAGAGATAGAAAACATAAAGGGATTTTCCGTTTTTTAGCAATATGTGCCAATAACACTGCCCTGCGTATATTATCGCCTGCCTGTCTATTTGGCATGAAGCCTACTTGATCTCTATGTATTAATTTTCCTATAATGCTATTGAGGCGTTTTGCTATTATTTTTGCTAATAATTTAATATCGAGGCTTAACAGAGAGATAGGCCGATAATTCACACAGGAAGTATCATCAGAAAGGGGTTTTGGGATCATACAAACAATTGCCATTAGTGTTTCTTGCCGAAAAGAATGTCCATCTAGAAGTTTGTTAAAAGTTTCAGTGAGAATGGGAGAGAGTATTTCTGAGAATGTTTTATAGTATAAAGCCGAGTAGCCGTCTGGGCCTGGTCTTTTGTTAAGTTTTAGGTCTTTTATGGCGTTAGCAACTTCATCTATAGTTATAGGCTCATCCAAACTGCTTTTTTGATTCTGAGATAACTCAGGTAAGGTTATTTTTGAGAAGAAGGATTCAGCCTCTGTAGGATTAAATTCATTGTTAGTCTTGTATAAAGTTGCGAGATGTGAGTGAAATTTATGGACTATTTTAACTGGATTACAAGTGTAAACATTTTTTGATAATTTCAAACGTATTGGTTTGAAAGATTTGTTAGTTGAATTTAATGCCCGAGCCAAATATGTACCTAGTTTGTTTGTATTCATGTAGAAATTGTGTTTGGAGCGTTTGAGGGATTTATCAACTGACTCAGTGAGAAATAGATCGTATTCCAATCTAGATTTTTCCAGATGAGATTTTGTACTCTGAGATGGATTATCTTGAAATGATATGTAGGCTGCATTAAAATTGAGTTCTAGTTTTTTTGCTAGATTTTTGCGTTCCCGTTTAAATAGTGCCATTTGTCTTTGTATTGTACCACGCAAGACAGGCTTATGAGCTTCCCACAGTGTTATTGGGGAGATGTCTGTTGTATTATTAATTGATATGTATTCCTTTAAAGCTTGTTCAATGGCCATCTGATGTAGTGGGTGTTTGAGCATTATGTCCGGTAAGTACCACGTTGGGTCATGCGCTTTTGGTATGGCTGAGGCTATAGTAGTGTATACTGCATTATGGTCAGACCACGGAATCGGAATTATATCTGATGCAATAATTTCTGGTATCATTCCTATTGTTAGAAAAATATGATCTATTCTGGTGAAGGTTTGATGAGGGTGCGAGAAATAAGTGAATTTCTTTTTCATTGGGTTACTTTCTCTCCACGAATCTACCAGATTGTATTTGGAAAGAAGTTGAGAAAAAGGTAATCTAGAGGTTATTTTGGATGGTGTAAAAGGTGATTTATCTAGAAATGGGAGGAGGACCTGGTTCGAATCCCCACACATTATCACTGTTCCTATTTTGTGTGTATTAATCACTTGTAATATATGTGAGAGGAATGGTGTAGGTTGTTTGTTAGGAGCGTAGTAGGAAATCACCGTGATTGCTGTATCCATTATATAACCCATGAGTATCAGGTATCTACCTTCTGGGTCTTTAATTTCTGATGATAAGGTGAATGGTGTGGATCGGTGAAATGCAATTAGAGTTCCCCTTTGCTTGGTACAGGCAGAAGCCGTGTAAATTTGTTGATAAAAAGGAGAAATATATTTTGGAGTAGAATCTTTGGTGAAGTGTGTTTCTTGGAGGCATACTATGTGAGCCTTCTTGTTATGGAAAGTACGGAAGGCTTTGGTCCTTTTTTGAGGGACATTTATTCCCTGAACATTCAGGGAAAGTATATTCAGTGGTGCCATGGCAACAGATCAAATAGTTTTGACTTACTTTTTGTTATGCAGAGCTGACTGCGCAGATCAACCTGTGTGGACTGAAGAGATGAATAGATAGAAAAGAAACCAGTGAATTCTGGAGTAAAGAGTAAACAAAAAACATATGAGATTAGATGATACATTGTATAAATTATTTTTTGCAAGTAATTACAATTTACCCGTGAAAGAGAATAAATATCTCTCTCAGGGGAATAAGTGCCTTCGTCACACTCCCACATAATATGGTTGGGAGAATGAGGAGGGCTAACGGGGGTACACGGATCTTCCGCTTACAGGAGAAAAGTGCTATGTCAAAAGACATCAAAATGATGATTCATTAATTGGAGTGCAGAATATAGTTTTTGTTGAAATTATTTATTCCAGGGTGGTTGTATATGGTTAGTTTTGCCCTAGGCTAAATAATTCAGTTAGAAAGGTACTGTTAATAACTTTGGTATTGATGAAGATAGTTTGAATTATTTTGGGATTTTAACCCTTTTAGTGTATTATTATTATTATTATTCAGAATTTATATAGCGCCAACAGTTTACGCAGCGCTTTACAATATAAAAGGGAGACAATACAGTTATAATACAATACAATACAATAGGATTAAGAGGGCCCTGCTCAGAAGAGCTTACAATCTAATAGGGTGGGGCAGGTGGTACAAAAGGTTGTAACTGTGGGGAATGAGCTGGTGGAAGTGGTAGGAGATTAGTTGGAGACGTGATAAGCTTTCCTGAAGAGATGAGTTTTCAGGGATTGCCTGAAGGTAGCAAGAGTAGGGGATAGCCGGATAGATGGAGGTAGCGAGTTCCAGAGGATGGGAGAGGCTCTGGAGAAATCCTGGAGACGAGCATGGGAGGAGGAGATGAGAGAGCTTGAAAGCAGGAGGTCTTGAGAAGAGCGGAGAGGTCGATTTGGGTGATATTTGGAGACAAGATTAGTGATGTAGCTTGGGGCAGAGTTGTGAATGGCTTTGTATGTTGTGGTTAGAATTTTGAATTTAATTCGCTGGGTGATTGGGAGCCAGTGTAGGGATTGAAGTAGAGGGTTGGCAGACACTGAGCGGTTGGTAAGGTAAACAATTACATATTTTATTCATATGTAACTGTTTAGATATGTTTAACTCATAAAATTGAGGTTGTATTGCTTCAGATTAGAATAAACAAAAACATAATTCTAGGAACTAGTTAGGTAATAATATATTTGTTTTAAGAAAAGAAAGAAAAAACTTCCATTACTTCTGGATTATTGAACATATTTGTCCTAAAAAGTAATAAATCTATTGTTATTACCTGATAATATATAACTGAACAAGAATTTCCTTATTTCACTTATATATTCTAAGGCTATATGAATCAGAAGTAATAAGAAATATAACTAGAATGTAACATGATCCCACACAGTGTGTGACTATCAGAATGCAGTTACATTCAGTTTTAAATATAGGTTTTTTATAGAGAACCATCTCTTAGTATAATAAATGAAGAGATATCAGGAATTAGGATGTCAGTCCATTGAATCTTCTTGGTCCATGGATGATGTGGCATAACGGCTTCTTTTGTGAGAATGATGATTCCCATTTTGTTCTGAAATTTTCTGGGTGCTGCCTGAAGGTGAAGATGATGCCATTCTTCTGTGTGTGGGAGTGTTGCTGCTTGTGGGTTCTGTCAGATTTAATTTTAAAAGGGTTTGTTGTAGTTCATCTGCTGATCTGCTTCTGTAAATTGTACCTTGGTAGTTAAATCTGACTGAAAAGGGGAAGCCCCATTGATACATAATGTTGTGGCGTTGCAGTTCCATTAGTTGGGGTTTCATGGATCGTCTTTTAGTAATAGTAAGTTGGGATAGGTCAGCAAAAATTTGATAATTGTGTCCTTGAAAATTAAGTTCCTTTTTTTCTCTTGCAGCAATTAGTATTTGTTCTTTCGTTCTGTAATAATGAAATTTTGTGATTATATCACGTGGGGGTCCATCTTTCTTTTTGGCTGTGAGGGCTCTGTGTACTCTGTCCAGTTCTAAATGTTCAATAGGGATATCTGGCTTTAGTTCTTGTAATAGAGCAGTAATAGTAGATTGCAGGTCTGTCACAGTTTCAGGTATTCCCCTTATGCGCAAGTTTGAACGTCTGGCTCTATTTTCGTAATCTTCGAGCTTAGTTTGAAGTATTAAATTCTCTTCTTTTAATTGTTCCAATTCTGTTATATTTTCTTGGGTTGTAATTTCAATTTCATCCATTTTTATTTCTAAGGCTGCGGTGCGGTTTCCCAGCTCTCTTATTTCTTTGGTTAGGCTTTTTGTTATTTGGTCTGAGGTTTGTTTTAAAGCCTTATGAAGCATCTTTTCAAATTGTAATAATATTACTGGGGATACTGAGGAGGTTTGTGGAGAAGTTTGTGAGAGGATTTGTTCTGTATCTGACTCAAATGGAGAGTCTTGCTGTGACATTTTTTGTCTGTGAGAGCGCCCTGATGCTGTATATTGTGAGGTGACTGGAGCTGCTTCAGCTGCAGTGAGTGCCTGTGAGCTCTTTGTGAGGTGATTTTTACTTCTGCCACGGTTTCCTCCCAGTACCATATTTCCTGCCCAAAATTTCACAGTTTGTTCCCTGGGGCAAAAAGGTTCAAATGGATACCTTTTGAGCCTGCAGGCTCCGCTTTGTCCTTCTCTTCTCTCCTCAGCGGTGTGGAGCTCTAACAATGCATGTCTGCTCCGCTAGGCTCCGCCTCCTGCCCCCCTAAATTTGATATTTCAAATAAATACCACTATCACCTCAAATTCTTTTATCTCCCAAAATCAACCACTTATATATCTTTTCACCAATATATTTGCGCTTGAATTCCTAGCTCCACTCACTTGTGAAGTTCTCATGCTTTTTGTTGGAAATTTATGTTGCATGTTGCATGTGACAATGCAGTATGAGACTGGCAGAAAGGGAGACAGGCTGACTAAATATAATCTAATATATTACCCCAGCCAAGCTATTTAGTGTGGATGGATGAATCTCCTGCTACAGCTCTCAGTATACCAAAACAGCAGATGTTTGGCACAAAAATGTCCATCTCCTTCAACTTTTCAATGGAAGTATGTCGGATAGGAGGATGGCTCCACCCATGGAGCAAATTTTGTCTGGTTCATCAGGAACTTTCTGAAATACGTATAGAGTATCGACAGCTTTAGAATTATAACAGGCCAAGTTTCCAGTACAAGAGTCTGTAGGGTTACAAGCCCTGATGCCCTAAGTGCTAGCAGGACCATCTCTTTTCCACACGAATCACAAAAAAAACGATATCTTGTTTTGCCAGTCCCAACCTCTCTTACAATATTGTGGCAATGTCTTAATAAGCCATTATGAGAAGAATGTATTTATTTTTGCTTATCAAGAGAAATAAATGTGCAGCAAAAAGCTGTAAAAGAAAATGTCTCTCCTTTGCCTCTGTGCCTAAAGGTAAATCTGGCCCTGCAAATAATGCATCAAGGAAATTTTGATACGGGAATTCTTAGAAATCCAAGAATCTAGTGGATTATTCAACTGAACGGAGTCTGAAATTTCAGTTTGATGTTCTCTGACCATGTACATGTAACTCTAGTTGGTATGCCTCATTTTCTCAGATTTTTCTACTGTGTTTTTGTTATGCAGGGAAAGGGTTATTGATATTATCTGGTGCAAAGTGGTTCCAGCACCGCAAGCTGTTGACCCCGGGTTTCCATTATGATGTTTTGAAGCCATATGTGAGACTGATGTCAGACTGCGCTAATGTGATGCTGGTAAGGAGAAATCAGTGCTGTAATACCACTATAATATAAGTATAATAGTATAATGTAGGTTACTAAAGTTTGTTGCCATTTCACGGGTGCACACAGTTTGATATGCTGGGTATCTGTTTGCAATCTCATCTTTTAGGTTTTACCAAAAAAATGGATAACTAATTGCATGTGTGTGCCCTAAAGTTAACTTTAGTGTATATTTTACTACCACTACTTTTTATTCCCTAGGGTGTATGTATCCTTTCAAAAAATATATAATGTTTGGTGGTTTACATAATCTTCGGACCTAAAATGATTTTTTAAACTTGTGCAGAAAACACAAAAACAGCTCTGTCAGTGAAAGGTCAAAAAAACAAATGCGTAACTTTTTTATTTAATTTTTTTGTTAGATCCTCTGTCTGGGTTTTATTGCTTTGTCCCTACTGGAAAGATTTCCCTTCACTTGCTGTCAGAACAGACCAAAAAATAGTAGAGGAGAAGGAATAAAACAGAAAATATTTTTAGTGCTGTCTGTACCCGCAGTTCCATTGACAACAGGGACAGGAAGTAAGAGTAAATCTCACCAGTGTAGTCTCAGGCAGTCATAAAAACCAGACTGAAGTTTTTAACTTTTTTGTATCCATAGCAAACAAAAGTAGCTGGATTTAGTCTTTAATAAATGATTCAATTAATAGAATCCTTTGTTTTGAACTTTGCTAGGACAAATGGGAACATCTGGTCTCAGAGAAGAAGTCTATAGAGTTGTTTCATCATGTGAGCCTCATGACATTGGACACCATCATGAAATGTGCCTTCAGTTACCAAAGTAACTGCCAGAATGACAGGTCAGTACCTTCTGAGTGGTACTAAAATGTTTTGACATTTTTTGGTTTATTGCTATTAGGATACCTGGTGGCTGAAAGAGGTTACTGCATGGTATAAACTGGTCTCACATTTTGTCCCCTTACAGTGAGAGTGAATACATCAAGGCTGTCTATGAGCTCTCCTCTCTGGTAAATTATCGATTCCGCTTTTTCCCATACCATAGTGATCTTATCTTCAATCTGAGCCCCCATGGCTACCGCTTCAGAAGGGCACTAAGAACAGCTCATGAACATACAAGTAAGTGTCAAACCCTATGAATGCTACAGGACACCTGTCAAAAAAATATGAGGGCTGATTATCTCGCTACAATGGCATCTGAAAGTGAGTGGGATGTATAAAGCAGAAAAGTAAACATGTTGTCCCTGAAAATGATGTGTTGAAAGCAGAAAAAATGGGCAGGCATTAGCATCTGAGCGACTTTGACAAACTGTAATGTCCAGAAGACTGCATCTCCAAAATTGCAGCTCTTGTGGGATGTTCTTGGTATACAATGATCAAGCGCAACCAAAAGTGGTCCAAGAAAGGAAAACCAGGAAAGACAGGAAATAACCTGTCTGATTTGGGGGTGCAGATATAAAAAAAGTTGGGGGGGGGGGCATAATGTTAACATACTATCATTCTATCCTCTCCTCTCTTAGTTCCCTTCATCTGCATGTTGCTGCAATGAAAAGCACATGTATTGGGTCAGCTAAGAAAAGTTTCTCAATTTTTCTTAGTCATGGCACCCTTTAAAAGTATGCAAAATCTCAAGACACCCTAGTCCTGCTCTGTATTTATTGAGTTGAGGGACACTACCATCTACACTGGATAATGATGTCACCCACTCCTTGGCACCACATAGGGGAGTTCCCCCTTCACATCAGATTCCACCCATCACTTTATAGTCAGACTCTTTACATCAAAGTACCCCCTTGACATTGCCTCCTTCAAATCAAAGTCACCCCCAATCCTATTAGAATCCCTCCCTTCCCAATGGCGTTTCACCCATCATAACAGAGCATGATCCCATCACAACAGAGTCTGTCCCCCAGCACAACAGAGCCCCCCCCCATCAAAACAGAGGCCCCTCATTGCAACAGGGTCCCCCCCCATTACCCCATCACCCATCACAACAGAGTCCCCTCTTCACAAATAGCAACAAATGATGCCATGGATCCTGTTCCACTGCCCTGCACCATGGAAAAATTTGATATGGTACAGTGGATAGAGGCAGGGCACTGTGTAGCCATGCTGCCTTGGCACTGCCGAAGCTGAACGCTCCCTTCCAGCCCCCTCTACTTCCTGTTACCAATGTCATTGGTCCAGGGAGAATGCCACTGAAATCTGGGAGGCAAAGCCCTCTTCAAGAGCCCTGCGAGCAAGTGTGGCCAAGGCTCATTAATGCACATAGGGAGTGAAGGCTTGCCTGTGTATTTTGATCCAATTGAAGAGCTACTGTAGCTCAAAATGTTAATGCTGGTTCGGATAGAAAAGTGTCAGAACAAGTGCATCGCAGTTTGATGAGTATTTGGCTGCATAGCAGCAGACCAGTCCATGTTGACCCGTGTCCACAGGCAAAAGCACCTACAATGGGACCTTGAGCATCAGAACTGGTAAAAGGTGGCCTGGTTTGATGAAGTCAAGAATGGTTTAAGGAAACCTTGGGTCCTGCCATTCATGTGGATGTTACGTTGACACATACAACCTACCTAAACATTGTTTCTGACCAAGTACACCCCTTCATGGAAACGGTATTCCCTGATGGCAGTGGTCTCTTCTAGCAGGATAATGTGCCCTGCCACACTGCAAAACTGGTTCAAGAATGGTTTGAGGAACATGAGAACAAGTATGAGGTATTGACTGGGTCTCCAAATTCTCCAGATCTCAATTTAATTGAGCATCTGTGGGATAAGCTAGAAAAACGAGGCTGATCTATAGGGGCCTCACCTCACAACCTACAGGATCTACTACTGACAGCTTAGTGCCATATACCACAGCATACCTTCAGAGAAATAGTAAGTAAAGGTGTTGCCTTTCTATTTCCAACTTTACATAGTGTTTCTTGGTCAGTTTTGAGAGCGATAGATTTAGGGACACAGCCCAGCAACAAATCAATCCCAGAAAATCATTTGTGAAGCCTAACTCCAGCCAAAGCATCTATTTTAGTTTTTAACAGATTGGAGAAAGGTTAGGACCTCCCACAAGTTTTTATTATCTGCATCCCCTTGAGTAGACTTCCCCTCACTGTCACTTATGGTGACAGAATTTCACAAGGGCAGGAAGTGATGGAAAATCTCTCCAATGGAGAAAGATAGCAAAATAGGGAACAGTTAGGACCTATGTTAAGTGTTTACTGAATTCCTCTTTTGGTGACACCTGTTTCTCCAATTTCTTGCCTTGGTGTCACAGGAATAGGAAATGAGGAGAAATCTCAAAGGCAAAAACAGGATTAAAATATTTCTAACCCTAGAGTTCTGCTTTAAATGTTGGTAGCTAGGTTATGTATTTTTAATTCATATAAAATGGTGCCTTCAAGGATAAGTTCACATATTTAGGGTGTAACATGTAATATTTTACTAAACTAGCAGTCCTCCCTTCCGCTCCCCTGTTGTGACAGTGGGCTGGGGATCTTCTCCCCACACTCCCTGTCACATATTTTAAAAAAATGCGGCCATGCAAGGCTCCACCCAACCGCTTCATTCACAGAGTTCTGTGAATGGAAGAGCTACAACTACGCTCAGCCATTGTGGATGACAGGTTGTAGTTCTCAATGAATTAACAGGCGCTGATGAGTGTTCTATGTAGTTCATTGAACCTTGCTGTCATTCAGTACATGCCTGCCCCTATGAGGTGCAGGCAGACAGATACATCAACAGTCTGCAGGAGCCTGAGATTGCACCCGTGACTTGATGATCGCAGGTGCAATGCTTTACAGGCAACTAATAAAAAAATAATAAATGCACATTTTTTACCTGCAAAAAGATGTGCATTTATTATTTTTTTTCTAAAAATGTGAACTTATCCTTTAAAGTGTAACTTTAGGCAAAACCTTTTTATTTTTATTTTTTGCATACAGTAGGTAAGAATGAGGCCTTCTGTCAAGTTTTTATTGCTGTTTATGTCCCCCAATAGGAAGAGTCACTCCTCTGTTTGTCCTTGTGACCAGTGAAAGGAAATCCAAAATGTTTGAATTGTTCTTCAAACAAGGCCCATTGAGGACACCTGTTTTGAGGACAACTGTCTAAGAGAGGTAGTCCCTCTAACTTTCTGTTGCATCTCTGGAACAGGAAGTAAAGAGAAATTTCACAAGAGGTACAAATAAAAAAAAGCCTGGAAGAGGTTTTTAACCTTTCCATTCGCAATCCAATATTTAAAAAAATGGTTATATGTAGACTTTAGATAAAAGTTGTGTTCCAATTTTGTTAGGTATAACTTTACTCAATCTTTTAATACTAAGAATTCCTTTTGAGTTGAACTTTTGAGGGCAGAAACATAGAAGCCGCCACTGCTTGTAAAAGGTGTGGGCTCCAAGGCCTGAAGCTTAGGAATATAGAAAAATTTTACCCAAATACAGGCATGGACTTAATGGAGTTAATTAACTAACTTGTGTTAATAAATTGTAGCTCCACTTAAGCTTCTACACTAACAATTCCCTCTGAATTAACTTTTTGTTTTTTCCTAAGGGTTTAATATATTCCAGTTAAAGAATTTTGTCAATTGACAGTAACAACAAATACAATATGACATCATGATTTTACATTGGTTTTAAAAAGTAATACGTTTGCATTACAGATGATGTGATCAAGCGGAGGAAAGAATCTCTTAAACAGGACACTGAGCTGGAGAAGGTCAAGCAGAAGAGACACCTGGACTTTCTTGATATTCTTCTGTATGCCAAGGTACCAAATCTACTCTGAAAAGACCATGCAACATAAATGACATACTTTAGATTACATCATTTCAAGGTTCATGAAAGAAACATTTTAACACCCATGGGTATATATTGTCATGTTTAGGGAGCTTTGATCACCAACCAGCCATGTTGGTAAAAGCAAACAGTCTTTACGTTTCAAAACGTAAAAGAAAACAGCTTCCTTTCAGCATGTAAACCCAAACAACCAGTCATCTCAGATATAAAACAAAACTTTGGCTCACCGCCAGCATAAACCTTGCCCCATAACAGGGTTTAGAGCCCCTGCCTGCTCCAGGGATCCAAAGAAAAGGTCACAACAGTTCAGCAGTGTCTCAGTAGCCCACACAGTACACAGATCCTTCTCACAAGCGTGTCCTGCTCCAATTGGTAATGGAAGGAAGAAGAACTCTCCCTAAGGCTAATGTCGTAAGACAACCTGCCAGTGACAGACCACTTACTGTACCTTTTCCTGGAGAGTTGATTCCTTGCTAGCCAGACCATTGAGATGTTACTTTCTAGCTGCTGGCATTTAAGGACAGCGAGGGAAAAATTTCATAAGGGGAATTGGTTGCCCTGTCAAGCTGAAGCAACAGCAAAAAAATAAATAAAAAAAAAACACCACTTTTTAGTACAATGAAGAAGGCTAGACTGTCTATCATCTTTTTATTGCTTTGTGTACTCCCCTTGAATATTTACCCCCACTTCTGTCATGTCTTAGTGCCACCATTGTCACTAATAAAGGAAGTGAGGGCAAATCTCCCCAACAGCGACACGGATAGTAATAAAGACCTGACAGAGCTTTCCTCGTTATTTTATGCAAATTTTACAGTAAGAATTTCTTCTGAATTCAAAATTAAGGCCTCATGCACACAGGCTTATGAAACTAAGGCCCCTCTCACACCACAGATAAAAAGAGACCAAACAGGAACAAAAGATCCACCATGATGATCAGTAAATAGAACGCATAAAAACTGTCCTGTTGGTTTTTTTTATGACATACATGCATATGCATGGATTCTGTGTTATGGACCTGAATGCAGTGCATGTTTACACACCTGTTTGAATGTCAATGCATTGCAAAAACAATGCAGCTGCATTCAGATCTGTAAATTAAAAATGGTTGTAAATTCATTTTTTTTTCTATGGCCATGTGAATGGGGCCTAAGCAGTATTTTTTTTTCTTCCAGAATTTGGCAGAAAAAACGCCTTTGTTAAAATATGTATGCGGGTCTACGTGTGTATGGCATTTGAGCATAAATGTATTCAATTGGATGTAATTGGATATGGATTGAATATATTTATGTGCATATGCGCGTTTAGATGTATGTTTTTATTGCTTAACCACTCCTCTCAGAACGTGCCGTTGGTGCTTTTTTTTCTGGATGTAAACACTCCTCTTCAAATATGTCAGTAAATGCTTATATGTGTATGGCCACATAGGCTAACATAGAGGTGTTTTTACAGGCAGAAAAAAAAGTGCAGAATGCCAGTATAAGTGGCGGGTTTTATGTGTAGAGGCCTAAGGCTACATTCACATGGCCGTAACACAGCTGTAAAATTTTTACTGATCATTAGGCAAGGAACAAAAGTTTGTGAATGAATGATCAGTAAATAGATCCATTTTTGTATGCGTAAAATTGTCATGTTCTTTTTCTCAATGGTATATGTGTATACGCATGTCTTTAGATGCAGATTTTTGGCTACAGATCTGAATGCTGTGCATGTTTAGGCACCTATGTGAATATCTCCATTGAAAACAATGCATCTGCGTTCAGATCCATTAAAAATAATGTCTGTAGCTGTGTTTTTTTCACAGCTGTGTGAAGGAGGCCTTAAAGTGGATGTAAACCCGATTCATGAAATTTTAGCTGGGCACATATATCTGCAGTGTTTTGTTATCTCTCTTCAAAGCACTATGTGTGGTAGCTGTCCCCTGCCCTGTTCTCCTGTTATCAGCCTGATAATTCTTGACAAGTCACATATGATAAGCACCCAGCATTTGTGTTGGGGTGGATGCTATAAATAGAGTAGCAAAGCCCTTAACAATTCAACGATCAGAGCTGAAAGTCTCTACCTATGAGCAGAGGGGGTGTGTGCCTTTCTTCCAATCAGCTGTCTTGGCTGTATGCCCAGACTTCACTGCAGTGTTAACCATGATGTGCACTTTCTAAACAGTATATAAATATGAAGACAGCAGATATACATGTAAAACTTATGTAGGGAGATTTGTTTCCTCTCTGTGTATCATCTGAGGCTGTTCAGTTCACTGGGTATATGTGAGGGTTTACAGTGGGGATGGAAAGTATTCAGACCCCCCTTAAATGTTTCACTCTTTGTTAAATTGCAGCCATTTGCTAAAATCATTAAGTTCATTTTTTTCCTCATTAATGTACACACAGCACCCCATATTGACAGAAAAACACAGAATTGTTGACATTTTTGCAGATTTATTAAAAAAGAAAAACTGAAATATTACATGGTCCTAAGTATTTAGACCTTTTGCTCAGTATTTAGTAGAAGCACCCTTTTGATCTAATACAGCCATGAGTCTTTTTGGGAGAGATGCAACAAGTTTTTCACACCTAGATTTGGGGATCCTCTGCCATTCCTCCTTGCAGATCCTCTACCGTGCTGTCAGGTTGGATGGTAAACGTTGGTGGGCAGCCATTTTTAGGTCTCTCCAGAGATGCTCAATTGGGTTTAAATCAGGGCTCTGGCTGGGCCATTCAAGAACAGTCACAGAGTTGTTGTGAAGCCACTCCTTTATTATTTTAGCTGTGTTGGAAGGTAAAGCTTCGGCCCAGTCTTAGGTCCTTAGCACTCTGGATAAGGTTTTCGTCCAGGATATGCCTGTACTTGGCCGCATTCATCTTTCCCTCGATTGCAACCAATTGTCGTCCTGTCCCTGCAGCTGAAAAACACCCCCACAGCATGATGCTGCCACCATCATGCTTCACTGTTGGGACTTTATTCTACAGGTGATGAGCAGTGCCTGGTTTTCTCCACACATACCGCTTAGAATTAAGGCCAAAAAGTTCTATCTTGGTCTCATCAGACCATAGAATCTTATTTCTCACCATCTTGGAGTCCTTCAGGTGTTTTTTTTAGCAAACTCTATGCAGGCTTTCATGTGTCTTGCACTGAGGAGAGGCTTCTGTCGGGCCACTCTGCCATAAAGCCCTGACTGGTGGAGGGCTGCAGTGATAGTTGACTCTCTACAACTTTCTCCCATCTCCTGACTGCATCTCTGGAGCTCAGAAACAGTGATCTTTGGGTTCTTCTTTACCTCTCTCACCAAGGCTCTTCTCACCCAATAGCTCAGTTTGGCTGGACGGTCTGCTCTAGGAAGGGTTCTGGTCGTCCCAAACGTCTTCCATTTAAGGATTATGGAGGCCACTGTGCTCTTAGGAACCTTAAGTGCAGCAGAAATTTTTTTGTAACCTTGGCCAGATCTGTGCCTTGCCACAATTCTGTCTCTGAGCTCTTCAGGCAGTTCCTTTGACCTCATAATTCTCATTTGCTCTGACATGCACTGTGAGCTGTAAGGTCTTATATAGACAGGTGTGTGGCTTTCCTAATCAAGTCCAATCAGTATAATCAAACACAGCTGGACTCAAATAAATGAGTAGAACCATCTTAAGGATGATCAGAAGAAATGGACAGCACCTGAGTTAAATATATGCGTGTCACAGCAAAGGGTCTGAATACTTAGGACCATGTGATATTTCAGTTTTTCTTTTTTAATAAATCTGCAAAAATGTCAACAATTCTGTTTTTCTGTCAATATGGGGTGCTGTGTGTACATTAATGAGGAAAAAAATGAACTTAAATGATTTTAGCAAATGGCTGCAATATAACAAAGAGTGAAAAATTTAAGGGGGTCTGAATACTTTCCATCCCCACTGTACATCCACTTTAAAGTCAACCTTTGAGGGGCAGAAATAGATGCCTTTGCTCACCCAGTCCCACCCAAATATCTGATCACTTCAGGGTGGATCCTGTATGACCTAGGGAAAGGCTTTTGATGTGCCCTGATTTTATTATAATATGTTTGCCAATATATTCTTTTTTTAAACCATCAGGATGAAAATGGTCAGGGTCTGTCAGATGAGGACTTACGTGCAGAGGTGGACACATTTATGTTTGAGGGACATGACACAACAGCCAGCGGGGTCTCCTGGACATTATACTGTATGGCTATATACCCTGAACACCAAAACAAATGTCGGGAGGAGATCACAGAGCTTCTGGGAGGTCGGAAGACTTTAGAATGGTGAGAACATTTTATCTCAATGTCTGGGATATACCCTTATTATGATGACTTACTAAAAAGCTTTCTGTGCACTATTTATAGCTAAGGCCAATAAAAACTTGAGGTGTATAGGGTCAAAATTGAAAATCCTATATTAATTTCCACGTTGTCTTTCAATTATTTGTAGCTTACTCCTATTGATCTAAATCAGTGTTTCTCAACCTTTTTATCAGTCAATGCACCCTTTAAAGTTATGGACAGTCTCAAGGCACACCATTCTAAAATGTAAAAAAAATATTCTAATAGTTTTAAATAATGCAACAGCATCGACACGGGAAGGACACTAAATTTTGAGATTTATTCTTCCAAAGTAAATACAGTTTTGCTACTGACTAGTTTTCCAATGTTTCTCTTCTCGCTCAGTTTCTCTCCATCACTCAGCTAATGTGACCCCAGTGTTGACAGAGAGGGGCAGGGTAGGGTCAAACAAGGATGCTGTGCAGGCGCTCAACACCCTTCTTATCAACACTAATGACATCACTGGTGGCGTCTGGAAGGTTGAAATGGTGTACATTAAAAACCTGGGGATTTGTCTAACTAAAAGGCACGCTTGATCCATCTGCTGGCTTGTATACATTTTTGGGCAATTTTCAGGCATTTTGCCAAGGCACCCCTGAAGTAACCTCAAGGCACCCTGATTGAAAAAGACTGATCTAAACAATCTTGAAGTTTGTAAACTTGCATTGTGAAGATCCCATACACATACTTCCTTAAATTCTGTAACACATATTCACTAGATCCTGTGAGTAGGCATTGCTGAGTCGCACATTTCAAAGATGCTGCTTTCTGAACCACAGAGGTGGTGTGAGGACGAGTTGCAGGAGTCAGAAGTCACTACTTCCACTACTTCCAGGCAGCCAGGTACCATGGGATATGTAGTCCTTAGAAATTGAAAGTAAACAGCAGAGAAGAAGCTGCAAAGCATACAGGGAATTGAAGAAGTTGTGGAAAGAGACGGGCAGTAGACAGGCAGCATGCACTACACTAAAGAGATTTTTAAGTAAGCTTATATTGGATTGCCAAAAATAATTATTGTTTCTATTGTTATTACTATGCTGAAGTTGTAAAATGAAAGTGTATGCTGTGACTATAGAAGGCCTTTAAATAGCAGTGCTGTGTGGACGCTGGAAGATTAAAATACCAATTGCCTTCCAGTTTTCTAATATCTCTCTGTTGAAAAGAACTTTCCAGAGCTACTTTGCTGTTGGATTCTCTGTTCATTCACTACAGGGAATGCAGCAGAGAGAATGAGACTTGAAAATGTGCCTTTGTGATGGGAGACTTACAACTTCCAACAGATCATGCAGAATGTTCACATCAGTTTTAGGGTCCATGCACACTGGTCTTAAAAAACGCTGCTTCTACAATAGTTTTGCTCCCACTGCTAGGTCTGAGCAAATGAGGAGGGAGAAAGCAGAAAGAGACTCTGCTCGCGTGCACATTGCTGAATTGAGAATGGGCTCAGGTATGTGGGGGAGCTGCATACTGAAGGTATTTTACCTCAATGAGGAGAATGCATTAAGGTAAAAAACCTTCAGCCTTTAGAACCACTTTAGGCAGCAGAGGCACTTACAGACAGTAATGCCGTGTACACACGGGCGGACTTTTCGGCATCAAAGATCCGACGGTCTTTCCGACAGACTTTCGACGGACTTTTGACGGACTTCTGACGGACTTTCGAACGAACGGACTTGGCTACACACGATCTCACCAAAGTTCGACGGATTCGTACGTGATGACGTAAGACCGGACTAAAATAAGGAAGTTGATAGGCAGTAGCCAATAGCTGCCCTAGCGTTTTTTTTTGTCCGTCGGACTAGCATACAGACAAGCGGATTTTTCGACCGGACTCAAATCCGTCGGAAAGATTTGAAACATGTCAAGTCCTCTGGCAAGGGAGCAGGTGACAGGGCCAAACCACGCTATCTGTGTTTATGGACGCAGAAAGAGTGCAACTCAGAAGCAAGTCCGCAGGTGGAACCCTCATAGAAAGCGGCTTACTATGGGGTTCCACTGAGAAGAGGAGACGCTGAAAGCACAGGAGGAGGACCACAAAGCAATTAAGTATGACGGTTTTGCTATTAAAAAAAAAAATGACTTTATAATCACTTTAATATATTTCACTTTTGTGTGTGATCAGGGAAGATATGGGTAAGATGCCGTATACCACTATGTGTATTAAGGAGAGCATGCGCCTGTATCCACCTGTGCCAGGTGTGTCCCGACAGCTTACCTCACCTGTCACCTTCCCTGATGGACGGAGCCTGCCTAAAGGTCAGTCATCACAAAAGCTTCACATTTTAGATTGTACATTTTTGTGCCTTTAAAACCTATTTTATTGTTGAATGAATGCTTTTCTGAAATTGCACTTGCAGTATACTATTACAATTTGCCATATTTCTCTGAACACAAAATTAGGGTCTGGGCACATGTGCAAGCTTTTTACCGATGGCGCATTCCACAAATGTGGTTGTCACAAAGTTATGGTGTCATCATGCCAGTGAACACACCAAATTGTGCTAGTTATTTGATACTATGTCCGTCAAATCATTGGAACTAACTGCTCCTAGTATGGTGACAGCATGCTACAATGACTATTTCCTAAATGTGTCCAGACAATGCCTGCTGAATGTGCATAGGCTATTCTAAAGGAAATGCACCACTTTGTAAATTAATTTCCACTTTAGTTTTCATTTCATATTAACTATCAGAGGTAGTATGCTCTAGTACTTTCAAGTTTAGCCCTGAAATTTTTTTTGGCAGAGATTTTTAGTTTTTTTTCATTACCAGTTTAAATTTTTCTACTTCTGATAACATAGTAATACATATTTGTGACTGCCGGAAATTATTTCTAAAGGGCCTAAAGTAAAATAACCACAGCCTGTAAAAGAAGATGCTGTAAACGTACCTTTTCAGGGTGTAAAAGAAGAAAAAACAGCAAAGGCGCCTCTTAGTAAGATTGTATTGTTTAATGATAAAGTTCCATTAAAAAAACTCACATGTAACAACTTGTTAGTCCAGCACGGGGAATTACAGTAGGAGCCATACGTAGTCTCTGCACTTTCCGGTGGAAAAGAGCCTTGTTCCTCTGCGCTGTCGGCTTGTATGTTCGGCGCAGACTTCCGGGATACGATCGTGATCCAAAACGAGGCTTACACCTCAGCCAGGCAGTCGAATGGAGGGCTGGAACGCAGAATCAATGGTATGGGCTGAGACTACGTATGGCTCCTACTGTAATTCCCCATGCCGGATTAACAAGTTATTACATGTGAGTGTTTTAATGGAACTTTATCATTAAACAATACAATCTTACTAAGAGGCGCCTTTGCTGTTTTTTTCTTCTTTTACATATTGGAGTGGCTGCCCTGCTAACAGACTGTATACATCTCACGAAGAGCTACTCATTGCTCAAAGGACTATTTTTATGATGTGCATCGGGGTCTATCATTTACATTGAAACCTGCGCTTCTATCTGTTGTTGTATTTGTTACCTTTTCAGGGGCCTGTGTGTTGAAACTTTGCTACGTTGCCTATATCCAGCCAATGCAGTTATTTGATGCTCATGGGAGCGTATGTACTTGTTCCTCCCATAACTAGAGGGCATATGAAATGGCAGGAGCAACCACTGCAGGTGACAAGGGAACACATATTTACACCCGGAAGTATGGAATACCTGCAACAGCCAAGGATGAGCAACACAGCAGTTAACACACATGTCATCTGAAAGCTAAGCATAGTTTTGGGTTATTTCACCTTTGATCCTGTTGTGACAGGGTAAATTTAAATATAAGCTAAGTTGAATTTTGTGTGAACATGGGCCATAAAATCTTGGAAACACACACACATACTTATCTAAGATTTACAGGCAATTGTATCATGTTTTTGTTCTTTTTTATCTGGCAGACACTTTGATTTTTATGAATATATATATCATGAACAGATGCCCCAGTGTCTGGGATGATCCAGAGGTAAGGTTGGTGTTTTTGAAACATTGATGTGCATACTGACATGTAATTAATTGTTCTATTGTTATTTATTTTAACCAGTGACATCTATAGTAATTTAGCAAAAGCTCTGTGCAAAATCATATTAGAACAAATCATGTTGTCAATTTATGAAACACACCAACTTTTACATTGTATGCTGTATACAGCCATGGTGTGCTCTTTCTAAAGGCTGATTACATACATAAAGATACATGAAGACGTTTCAGTATATCGCAGACTGGCTGTGTACCCTATTTAGTAAATACATTTCTTTACAATGTGGTGCGTTGATCAGCTGTTTCAAACTTTTCAAGTCTAGGATATGTTCCCTCTTACCATCTCTTTTCTTTCTCTTTTTTTCTCTGAATATTCTAAAATACATCATCATGTACAGTGTTTCTAGCAAACTTTTGCATAAAAAGAGGAATTCATTGTTTGCATATATTGCAATATATGTTCAAGCTGGCCAACTGCATTAAAGTGATCCCTCTCTGGCCAATCCCTACTCTACTGTGCAAAGTGACAAATACTTACTCATTCAAAGCATACTTTAATAAATATATAGTACCAATATGGGGTAGACAGACACACTTGGGGGAGAGCTACAGACCCAGGTCAGGTCACTGACCTACATTATGCGGTAGAATTGGAGAAAAGTAGAAATGTCTGTATGTGTATATACAGTGTGTATATATATATAATAGGATTTTTTAAAACAGCTTACCTGTAAAATCCTTTTCTTTCGAAGGACATCACGGGACACAGAGCTACAGTAATTACTGATGGGTTATATAGGTATCACTGGTGATTGGACACTGGCACACCCTATCAGGAAGTTCAACCCCCTATATAATCCCTCCCCCTTACAGGGATACCTCAGTTTTGTAGCCAAGCAATATAGTGTATTAGAAGAGGGGTGGGACCTCTGTGTCCCGTGATGTCCTTCGAAAGAAAAGGATTTTACAGGTAAGCTGTTTTAAAAAATCCTATTTTCTTTCTCGAACATCACGGGACACAGAGCTACAGTAATTACTGATGGGATGTCCCAGAGCAATGCTACCTGAGGGGGGGGAACCACGACCAAGTAGGGTGCAATCAGACCTGAGGACCCTGTACCGCTGCCTGCAGCACACTACGCCCAAAGGCGATATCCTCATGCCTTCTCACATCCACCTGATAGAATCTGGTGAATGTATGAACTGAAGACCAGGTTGCGGCCTTACAGATTTGAGCCATAGAGGCCCGGTGATGCACTGCCCAAGAAGCACCAATAGCCCTTGTGGAATGTGCCCTGATCTGAAACGGAGGAATCTTCTGTTTCAAACCGTAAGCTTGAATGATCAACTGTCGAATCCATTTAGAAACGGTAGCTTTTGATGCTGCCTGTCCTCTATTGGGACCCTCTGGCAGCACAAACAAAACATCCGTCTTGCGGATCTGAGCAGTTGCCCCTAGATAGGCCTTAACTGCTCTTACTACATCCAACGAATGTAGAGATCTCTCTTCCGGAGAACAGGGATCTGGAAAAAAGGAAGGTAGAACAATGTCTTGGTTTAAATGAAAATCAGAAACCACCTTCGGTAAAAAACTAGGATGAGGGCGTAGTACCACTCTATCCTTGTGTATAATCAAATAAGGCTCCTTACAGGAAAGAGCTGCTAATTCTGATACTCTTCTAGCAGAAGAGATGGCCACCAGAAAAATTAATTTCCTTGTCAACAAGACCAAAGGAATCTGACTTATTGGTTCAAAAGGCCATTTCTGTAACACAGCCAGGACCAAATTCAAGTCCCAGGGGTTTAGGGGCGCTTTAACCGGAGGATTAAGACGCATCACCCCCTGCATAAAGTTTCGGACCAAAGAATGCGAAGCAAGTGGCCGCTGAAATAATACTGATAAAGCAGAAACCTGGCCCTTGATGGTACTCAAGGCCAGCTTCATCTCTAATCCCATCTGTAGAAAATCAAGGATTCTACCTATGACATATTTCCTGGGATGCCAACCTCTGGATTCACACCAGGTTATATAAGCTTTCCAGACTCTATGATAAATCATCCTGGAAGCTGGCTTCCTTGCATTAATCAAGGTAGATATGACAGGACCTGAGAGCCCACGACTCTTCAGAACGTGGGTCTCAATAGCCAAACCATCAAATTTAGTGTTTGTAAGGCAGGATGGAACACTGGACCTTGAGATAACAGGTCTGGGCGTTCCGGTAGTGTCCACGGGGAACCTACCGTCATCCTCACTATTTCTGCATACCAAGTCCTTCTGGGCCAAGCGGGGGCCACCAGAAGTACCGACTTCCTTTCCTGCCTGATCCTGCGAAGGAGTCGTGGTAGTAGCAGAATAGGCGGGAATGCGTAAATCAGTGAGAACCGATGCCACGGAATCACCAACGCATCCGTCCCGCATGCAAGAGGATCTTTTGTCCTTGCCACAAATCTGTCTATCTTTTTGTTGAATCGGGATGCAAAGAGATCTACATCTGGAACCCCCCCATCTTTGGCATATGGCCCAAAAGACGTCGGGATGCAGAGACCATTCCCCTGGAAGTAACTGCTGGCGACTTAGATAGTCCGCCTGCCAATTCTCTATTCCCGGGATGAAAACTGCCGATATGCATGGCACATGCATCTCTGCCCAGACTAAGATCTGGTTCACCTCTTTTTGAGCAGCTCGGCTCCGGGTGCCTCCCTGATGATTGACATAAGCCACTGCTGTGACATTGTCGGACTGGATCCTGACCGGACAACCCTGTAGCCTGATAGTCCAGGCTTTTAGAGCTAGATGTATCGCCCGGATCTCCAGAATGTTGATGGGTAAGGTCCTCTCTGTCTTGGACCATACTCCTTGGACCGCAGCCTGTTCCAGAACTGCTCCCCAACCTGACAGACTGGCATCTGTTGTTACCACCGTCCAGGTAACCGGTAGAAAGGATTTCCCCTTCTGCAGGTTTTCGGGTATGAGCCACCAATTGAGGCTCTGATGCACCGCATGCGACAGGTGCATCGGAAAGTCTAATGCCTGAACCTTCTTGTTCCAGGTCGACAGAATACTGTGTTGCAGCATTCTTGAGTGAAACTGAGCATAGGGAACTGCTTCGAATGAAGACACCATCTTCCCTAGTAGCCTCATACAAAGGCGGACTGAGGGACCCTTCTTGGTCCTTACTGTCAGAATCAGCTCTCTCAAAGCAGTGATCTTTGCCTGGGGTAGAAATATTTTCTCCTGGCTTGTATGTATAATCAGACCTAAATATTCCAGTCTTCTTACTGGTTTTAGGAAAGACTTTTCTAAGTTGAGGATCCAACCCAGGTGTTCTAGATACCTGACCGTGGTCCTCAAGTTTCCATTCAAAGAGGCTACCGACCGGTCTATCAAGAGCAGGTCGTCTAGGTATGCTATGACAGCTATACCCTGAGCCCTTAATCTGGCCAGAGGAGGAGCCAAGATCTTTGTGAACACTCGAGGTGCAGTGGCTATACCAAAGGGCAGAGCCATAAACTGGAAATGACGCCCTCCTACCTCGAAGCGCAGAAACTTCTGATGAGCAGGAAAAATGGGCACATGCAGATATGCATCTCTGATGTCTATTGATGCCAGAAATTCTCCTCCCTGCAGGGTGGGAACTACTGTTCGAATTGATTCCATGCGGAAGGATTGAATCCTTAGGAATCGGTTCAGATCCCTTAAGTCCAAAATGGGCCTGACATCCCCATTTGGCTTTTGGACCGTAAAAAGGTTGGAATAGAAGCCCAATCCCTGGTCCTTTGCGGGAACTATCATAATGACCTCCTGCGACAAAAGTCGCTCTAACGCTAGAAGGAGCGACTGCTTCTTCTCTGGGTCTCTGGGAACATTTGATCTGAGGAACCGAGGAGAAGGGAATTCCTGAAACTCCAGCTTGTACCCTAAGGTTACCGTGGAGACTACCCATCTGTCCTGGAAGTCCTCCTGCCAGAGCTCTGAGAATTGTCGCAGTCTTCCCCCCACTCGAGTGAGCGGGTGCGCCCCCTCATGCAGAGGTCTTAGTGTTTTGCCTAGTAGGCTTCTTTCCCCAGGACTTCTTTTGTCCCTGGGGTTGACTCTTGTCTCTGGACCCCGATGGAGGCGGCCGTCGAGACTGCCTGGAGGCTGAAGCCCCCGGCGCTGGGGAAAGAGTCCGTTTGAAAGAGGGACGCTTACTCTTCTTCTTGACAGGTAAGAGAGTGCTTTTCCCACAAGAGATTCTCTTGATATAGTTATCCAAGTCCTCTCCAAACAACCTTGCACCACGAAATGGAAACCCAGCCAGTAGCTTCTTACATGGTGCTTCGGCTGACCAATTTTTCAACCATAGGATTCTACGTATATGCACCAACCCCAGTGAAAGACGGGAGGTTTGCACGATAGAATCTCTAATGGCGTCAACCACAAAGCATAAGGCCGCTGGAAGGTTAGCAAACCCCTGGGCCTGCTGTTCAGGTAATACTTTGATGACCTGCTTAACATGGTCTCTTAAGTATTGACAGACTCCAATCGCTGCTATTGCAGGTTGGGCCACTGATCCTGCTAAGGAGAAAACATCCTTCAATAGGGATTCCATCCTTTTATCTACAGGATCCCTGAGCATCTGAGCATTGTCTACAGGACAAGTCAGGCTATTATTTATGGAGGAAATGGCGGCATCAATAGCTGGTATTCCCCACATTTTAATAAACTTTTCTTCCATCGGATAAAGTGTTGAAAACTTTCTCGGCGGAAAAAAAAACGTTTGTCTGGGTGATCCCACTCAGAATAAATAAGCTTTTCAAGTAAAGTATGAACAGGAAAAGCATGTGCTGCTTGGAAAGGTTTCAGTGACCCCAAAGCAGAAGAGGATTCTTTAGCAGTTTCAGGTATGGGCAACTTAAATGTGGAGCGGACCAATCCCGTGAGGATCTGCACTAAGACTTTCTCCTCTTGGGAAGTCGCAGAGGGTCCCTCTCCACCTGAATCCTCCGAAGAGGAATCATCCATCCCATCCCGATCCTCTGAAAGGGATTCATCTCCTTTATCCCAGAGCTCCTCTGTCTGAGGGTCTTGGGGAACAGAGGAAAGCCTAGTGCGTTTTCTTCCACTGAGTGAAGACGTAATCACGGCCATTAATCTTTCCTCTAGACCATTAATGGTTGGGGAAAAAACCTCTTGTGTAATATATACAGGGGCTGAAGTGCCAGAAGCAGGTGTAGCCCCTGACCCCGATGGCTCTCCCTGGCTAGCCGTCCCTGGCCCATCTTTAGGGGGGAAGGATGCTGCCGACAGGGGGCCCTCAGAACCTGAACGAGATCCCCTAGTGTCTCTGGTTCCTGGGGTGCTTGAACCTCTTCTACCCATAGTGCAAAGCAACAAGGTGTGAGGTATACAAATGAACACTGTCCGCTGAGCGATGTAGTCTGGCTAAAAGCCTTGCTACCCAATGCTCAGTCTGGTGTTACTTCAGTAAATGCTGCCTAGGAGAATGCCTGTGTCCCACCTTACATGCGACCGTCAGCTCTGTGTCTCTCAGAAGGCTGAGTGCACCTGTACAGAGTGCCTTTAATAGCCTGCAGCTGGCCTGAGTGGGAGTCTAAACACTCTGTGCTGACATCCCGCCCCCTCCTCTACCGCCCCCCCCCCTCGAGTTTTGAAAAAAACGAGCGCTTCCCGCACTGCCGACTCTCCTGTCATGCTCTGGAGAAAAGGCTGGGGATGGGGGGAGGGGAAGGAGGGAGACTGGTAACAAGATTTGCCTGAACGGCTATCTTCAGAGATGGTGGCCATTAGGCCACAGAGCCCGGGTGGTATAACCACTTTCTAGACCCCTGTGGCCACTCTCTAGCCTGGGGGGGAACATTCAAACATGAGAAATCCCCCCATCCACCTTACCTGCTTGCAGCCTGCTTGATACGCTGGGACATACACAGCGATTACAACACCTGAGACAGACATTCAGCATGTGTAGGTTTGTGCTCTTGGCAGCCCCCGGTGGTCACAATAGGCATAGCATGCATTTACCTTAAAGGAGAAAAGCCACTAGAACTCAAAAATTCTGTGGAATCTCCTCTTACCTTATCCAGCCGCAGGGAGCCGTTTACACAGACCCAATCTTCACCTCTCACGGTGGGCTCCGTTTGAAAAAACCGTCAGAGACTGGGGCCCCCATCAGTAGGGGGATCCAACAGTTCTGGGACCGTAAAGCACCTCGCCAGAAATTAGGAAGTTTAAAGCCATTTTCTGATCTGCGGGGTCCAGCTCTCTAAAAAGAGAAGCATTACGGGTAAAACCTCGTTTCTTCGGACACGAGGCCCGGGTACCATTCAATTCGGCCATGAAAAGACACTTTGAATGGATCCGGTTCGCCTGGCTTGCCCCAGTATAGGATCTTAGGATATTCCCTTTGGAGCTCAGCACAGGACATCTTTACACGTCCATCACCTAAGACACTGGCGTAAAAACTGAGGTATCCCTGCAAGGGGGAGGGATTATATAGGGGGTTGAACTTCCTGATAGGGTGTGCCAGAGTCCAATCACCAGTGATACCTATATAACCCATCAGTAATTACTGTAGCTCTGTGTCCCGTGATGTTCGAGAAAGAAATATATATATATATATATATATATATATATATATACGTATTTACAGAGAGCAATATGCATTTTTTTTGTTTCCGTTGAGCCCATCATCTGCCTGAAGTCTATGTATGGAGTTCCTTTGACCCATTTCTGCAGTTTTAGCTGTGTTCCCAGCTTTAAAGGGGACTTGCACTGATAAGACTCTTTCAACCAAAGGTCCATCTAATAAAATGAGAACGTGTAAGGATAGGTAGGCGGGTGATACTTCCTCCATGTTTCCCTCATCGTTGGGCAACAGAGTCACTGCCTTACACATGGGGTACCTTTACTTGAGTCACGCTCATGATCCAGTAGATGACAAACATGAAGGAACTCTAGTGAATTCTCTTGGTATGTTAAGCATCACCACGGTTACTTGTGCATTATGGGGGACACGCAGAGCCAATGCCCTCTCCACTTGTCCAGCATATCACCGCTACCTCACTTTCAGTAACGATATGGGTTTCTGCCGTGCACCTAGCATGGACTCCATGCATGCATTTTGCTTAACTGTTTCTCTTCTGTACCTGTGTACAGGCTAAGGGCCCCGGCAGTGCAGATCTACTCCCACTGCTGTGGGAGACAGATCACTGCTGAAGGAGTGTCAACCACATCTTTCTCACTGCAAGAGGCTATCTCACTTGCTACATGTAAATGCTTAACGACAGGCTGCTAGAGAAACCTTCTTTTCCCTTGGTAACCACTGTATCTTCACACTGTATGAACTTTTGTACTGTTGTTTTCTTACCCCAATGTGCTTTATCTGACCCACGATGTAGACTATGTGTGTGCCGGTTACTTGCATTACACCCCTTTTAATAACTTCAAACAGGGCAAAGCAAAGTTTCAAAGCTTTACTGAATAAACATAATTCTGACAATCCGAAAATAAGTGCAAACAGGTTCCTAACATTATCATTCCATAACTAAGGCTTGCTACTGCCCCAACATACCTGCTCAGGTTAAGTCCATAATTAGATGAGCCCATAGTGGGTTTAACACCAATTTCAGCAATTGTCCATTCTCCAGGCTCCGATAACTGCACAGCAACTTTCTGATCCCCACATTTCCAGGCTCCATGCGACTCTGGCTGTTTCCTTTCTCTTTTATTTTCTTTTACCTGTTTTCCCCCCATAGGCGTGGACCCCCTGTTCCTTTTATAATGCACGGAACCAGTGGGCTGGACCCAGCAAAGCCCGCCAAAAAGAAAACTGGGGAACACAATTCTTAGCTTCCTGACTGGGGCTGTGTGAATGGGCAGCCGTAACCTCTAACCTGCCTACAAACATACTCACAAGGGTGGTGGAAGTCACACTGAATTGCACTATTGGAATATGAATTGAAGGTGGATTATGTTACATGCAAGAAAAAAAGACAGTCACTTCCAGCACTAAGGGGTTTTCTAAAGTGAAGGGCAACAGGGACATCAGTAGCCTAGCTCTGAGGAAGAGGGTGCGTCCCCGAAACGCATCAGCTTATACCCCGTGATGGTATATAGCACATAATTCTACACTGTGTGGTTTTATGGCTTATAAGAGTTGCTTTTTGGGAGTAATCACCTTTTATGAATTTTATCATTTATTAAATATCATTGGTAATGCACTAGGTGTGTGCGCCTTCCATTTTTGTCTTTTATTTACGTGCAATGCATGTTTATAATGGTATTGATTTAGGATTCATACAGTTTTGGTGGTGCACTAAGTTTTGGGACAGTCTAATTTTTAATATTGCATTTTTCATCTTGATACACAACTGTTGCATTTGAATTTTCACTTGAATGCACTATTGTGAAATCTTGAGTATAGGGATTTCATATATATATATATATATATATATATATATATATATATATATATATATATATATATATATATATATATATATATATATATATATATATATATATATATACAGCACAATTTTATTTTATTATATTGTGTGATAATTATCACCTCACAAGCCATCAAAATAATCCTTCAGACCTGGCAAATAGAAAAATTAGCAGTGAAGAAATGTTTTCCCATATTGCAAGCATGAAACTGTCTGCTTGCACCACTTATCTTCTTAGGTCACAGTAATAAAGTCCAAAATGTTATTTGTGGGAAGATGTAAGTTATTTCTTCTGATAATATACACGATGAGCTACATGCAAATGCAAAATGATTTGTCCAGACCATGTAAAATAGCCAACAGACTTGTTTGTATGGACTCAACTTAGGCCATCCAAGTTGTATTTGAACTCACTGCAACCAGAATGATGTGCTGGTGTCAGAAATCCTAACTCCAACCCAGCCATCCAAACTGGTTGGTCCATGCAACCTATAGTCAATTCATGGGATAAGAACTCTCCTCATAGCAGGTAAGATCCAAAGGTGATTGGCCAAAGGGGATGCGTCCGTGTAATTTGTATTGGGAGTGTGTTCGAAACACAATGATTACAGAAATTTCCTTGGTGTACCCCCATAGTGCATCCTCAGCATTAAAGTAAAAAACATTCTTGCCACAGAATCCCCCTCTCACTTACCCCCTTTTATAATTATCTGAGCCCAATCTTGATCCAGCTCTGTCTATAAAAGCAGAGGCTCTCTCCCTCCTCACAACGCAGGTGGATAGCAGAGGGAGTCATTGGCTCCTGCTGCTGTCAATCAAATCCTATGCTGAGGGAGCAGGGGGTGGGGCATAGCCCCACTGTCTGTGTCAATGGATGCACAAGTACCCCCCTTACTAAGCAGCTTGCTGGGGGGGGTAATCGGAAGGGGGAGGAGCCTGGAGCACTGGCGGGGGGATCAGGGCTGCTTTGTGGAAAACTATTGCACAGAGTAGGTAAGTATAACATGTTTTTTATTTAAACAAATATATATATATAACTTTAAAATGATATGAATGTGGCTTGTGTTTTGACAACTCAACCAAAAAAAAAAAAATGGAAGTTTACAGGCAAACATTACAATAGCATTTTAAGTGTATGTACTGTATACCCCAAACTATTTATTTTAGTTTTGGATATCTTTTGTTAGTTTATTTTTTGTTGTTTGTGTCCTATTGGAGAGCATTCCCTACACTTTCTGTCATGGACACAAAACAGAGTGAGAGGAAATCCCCTTTTAGGCTGGGTTCACACTGGTGCGACACGACAGCCGTCCTACTTTGGATCCGACTTTGCCCTGCGACATGAAGCCGGCATGTGTCCGACTTTCAATGAACGGGTATCCGACTTGGATCCCCGCCAATGCCGGCACTGTGTTTGGTATGAATCTTTAGGGGGGAACTCCGCGCCAAATTTTAAATAAAAAACCGGCATGGGTTCCCCCTCCAAGGGCATACCAGGCCCTTGGGTCTGGTATGGACCTTGAGGGGAACCCCCTACGCCGAGAAAACGGCGTGGGGGGTCGCCCCCAATCCATACCAGACCCTTATCCGAGCACGCAGCCCGGCCGGACAGGAATGGGGGTGGGGACGAGCGAGCGCCCCCCCCCCTCCTGAACCGTACCAGGCCGCATGCCCTCAACATGGGGGGTTGGTGCCTTGGGGGAGGGGGCGCGCTGCGGCCCCCCACCCCAAAGCACCTTGTCCCCATGTTGATGAGGACAAGGGCCTCTTCCCGACAACCCTGGCCGTTGGTTGTCGGGGTCTGCGGGCGGAGGGCTTATCGGAATCCGGGAGCCCCCTTTAATAAGGGGGCCCCCAGATCCCGGCCCCCCACCCTATGTGAATGAGTATGGGGTACATGGTACCCCTACCCATTCACCTAGGGAAGTGTCAATAAAAAAAACCACAGCACACAGGTTTTAAAATTAATTTATTGGGCAGCTCCGGTATCTTCTTCCGACTTCTCCCGGTGTTCCGCCTCTTCTCCCGGGCCCCGCCGCTATCTTCTTCCAGCTCTATTGCCAGCGAGGGGCCCGGTCTGCTGCCGCTGTCTTGTCGCCGCTGTCTCGCCGCTTCTTCTCTTCATCTCTTCTTCCGATGTTGACACGACGCTCTCCCCGGCTGGAATGCTCTCTGTGCGCTCTGCTCTGACTTATATAGGCGGTGACCCCGCCCCCTTATGCCGTCACAGTCTCTGGGCATGCTGGGACTGTGACGGCATAAGGGGGCGTGGTCATCGGGTGATGACCACGCCCCCTAAAACGTCACAGTCCCAGCATGCCCAGAGACTGTGACGGCATAAGGGGGCGGGGTCACCGCCTATATAAGTCAGAGCAGAGCGCACAGAGAGCATTCCAGCCGGGGAGAGCGTCGTGTCAACATCGGAAGAAGAGATGAAGAGAAGAAGCGGCGAGACAGCGGCGACAAGACAGCGGCAGCAGACCGGGCCCCTCGCTGGCAATAGAGCTGGAAGAAGATAGCGGCGGGGCCCGGGAGAAGAGGCGGAACACCGGGAGAAGTCGGAAGAAGATACCGGAGCTGCCCAATAAATTAATTTTAAAACCTGTGTGCTGTGGTTTTTTTTATTGACACTTCCCTAGGTGAATGGGTAGGGGTACCATGTACCCCATACTCATTCACATAGGGTGGGGGGCCGGGATCTGGGGGCCCCCCTTATTAAAGGGGGCTCCCGGATTCCGATAAGCCCTCCGCCCGCAGACCCCGACAACCAACGGCCAGGGTTGTCGGGAAGAGGCCCTTGTCCTCATCAACATGGGGACAAGGTGCTTTGGGGTGGGGGGCCGCAGCGCGCCCCCTCCCCCAAGGCACCAACCCCCCCATGTTGAGGGCATGCGGCCTGGTACGGTTCAGGAGGGGGGGGCGCTCGCTCGTCCCCACCCCTATTCCTGTCCGGCCGGGCTGCGTGCTCGGATAAGGGTCTGGTATGGATTGGGGGGACCCCCACGCCGTTTTTCTCGGCGTAGGGGGTTCCCCTCAAGGTCCATACCAGACCCAAGGGCCTGGTATGCTCTTGGAGGGGGAACCCATGCCGGTTTTTTATTTAAAATTTGGCGCGGAGTTCCCCCTCAAGAACATCTGAGCACAAGTCGCGTGCCGAAGTCGGATCATGTAAGACGGCAATCCGACTTTGATCCGACTTCAATGATAGTCAATAGGCTGAAGTAGGATCAAAGTCGGACCAAAGTAGTACAGGGAGCATTTCTAAAGTCGGAACGACTTGTGTCGGACCAGTTAGGACGGCTCCCATAGGGAAACATTAAATTTCACACGTCATGCGACATGAGCTCCCAATGTCGGAGCGTTTGTCGGACCAGTGTGAACCCAGCCTTAAACAGCTGTCACATGAACATGGAAAAAGTGCTCTCACCTTGTTCTGTAACATTTTTGATTTCCCATCATTTTCTGTTTTGGTGACAATGGTGACCAGGACAAATAACAAAATAAGGTAGTCCTCCTTTCCCCTCAGGACAGTAATAAAAACTGTGATACTGCATAGGCCTCTTAAAGTTTTCCCAACTTGTGTTATAAACTTAGTTTTTTGTTCCATTAGTATTTGATGTCTTATGGATTAAAGGTAAATTGATACACACATTGTGGTTCTGCTTTCAGGTTTTTGATCCCTTGAGATTTTCACCAGAGAATTCCTCTGGCCGAAGTTCGCACGCCTTTCTTCCTTTCTCAGCTGGATCAAGGTATATGTCTTAATTTTACAGCGTGGGAAATTTTACATAAAAGTTGATCAAGTTTTTCATGTCTTTTTATATATCAACATCTGAAGCAAACATTAAGAAGCAATGAGTTTATCAGCATATTACTGATGGCTAATTTCCAAGTTTCACCCACAATTAAGCATCTATTGATAAATGTTTTAACACAAAGATTCAAACAACTTTCCAAGAGGATTTATACATTTTCCCAACTGAATTCAATTAGAAAGATCTGTGAATCTTTTTTTTTGTTGTAATTTAATCTTTTATTGTAAATTTTAATATACATAATACACATAATCAAAATAGAACTTAACGCTCATTCATTTAATAAGACAAAGACCCCCTATCCCCCCTCCCTCGGATCTTGATCTGTTGTCCTCGTAATCTATCTTCCTTAAACCAGTTCGATCTGTGAATGAGTGAAAGCTGTGCATATCTAGTGTGAAAATATTTATAAATAGACCCCTAAGCTATAACAACTGTTAATATTATTTATAATATTATTAGGAATGAATGAAATCAATGAATAATTATCTTTTGGTGTCAATCAATGCAAAATGCAGTGACTTATATTGGAAATCCGAATTTCCCTACCATAGGCAGTATTGTGGTGATAATGACTTGCTCAAGCATTTGTTCTAATAATTTAATAATGCATATTTCTCCTGCTCTTAGTAGATTCATGCACATTGGTTAACAATGATATTATACGCAGAATATGCTTTTGGAATACCACATTGTTTATCTACTTTTGAATTCATTTATCATTGCTTCTCATTTAACCACCTCAATACTGGGCACTTTCACCCCCTTCCTTCCCAGACCAATTTTCAGCTTTCAGTGCTCTCTCACTTTGAATGACAATTACTCAGTCATGCTACACTGTACCCAAATGAAATTTTTATCATTTTGTTCACACAAGTAGAGCTTTCTTTTGGTGGTATTTATTCACCACTTCATTTTTTATTTTTTGTGATATAAGCGAAAAAAGAGCGAATATTTTGAAAAAAAAACAAAATTTTCTACTTTCTCTTTTAAAAGAAACCAAAAAAATTAAATTTTGTCGAAAATTTAGGCAAAAATGTATTCTACCACATGTCTTTGGTAAAAAAAATCCTGATAATTGTATGATCATTGGTTTGTGTGAAAGTTATAGAGTCTACAAGCCATGCTACGCATTATTGAAAATGTATCAATCCTAATGCACTGATGGCCTAATGCACTGATCTCATTTCTTGAGGCCCTAAAATGTCAGGACAGTACAATAACCCCCCAAAAGACCCCTTTTTGGAAAGAAGACAGTCTGAGGTATTTAGTAAGAGGCATAGTGAATTTTTTGAAGTTGAAATTTTTTCCCCACAATGCTTTGGAAAATTAAGAAATATAGATTTTTTTTTTTCCTTCACTAAATTGTCATATTTACAAGTTATTTCTCACACACGGTGCAGGCATAATTGCAATTACACCCCAAAATACATTCTGCTATTCGTCCTGAGTATGGCGATACCCCATGTGTGAGACTTTTCCACAGCCTGGCCACATACAGAGGCCCAACATCCATATAGCACCATCAGGCGTTCTAAAGGCATAAATTACACATTTCATTTTCTGAGTACCTATCACATTTTTGAAGGCCCTGGAGCACCAGGACAATGGAATTACCCACAAAATGACCCCATTTTGGAAAGAAAACAACCCAATGTATATTCTATGAGGCATACTGAGTCTTTTGAACATGTCATTTCTTTCCACAAGTTTTTGGAAAATGTGGAAAGAAAATGAAAACCTATTTTTTTTCTCACAAAGTTGTCAATTTAGAAAATCTTTCTAACACATAGCATGTACATAGCCAAAATGACACCCCAAAATACATTCTGCTATTCGTCCTGAGTGTGGCGATACCCCATGTGTGAGACTTTTCCACAGCCTGGCCACATACAGAGGCCCAACATCCATATAGCACCATCAGGCGTTCTAAAGGCATAAATTACACATTTCATTTCCTGAGTACCTATCACATTTTTGAAGGCCCTGGAGCACCAGGACAATGGAATTACCCACAAAATGACCCCATTTTGGAAAGAAAACAACCCAATGTATATTCTATGAGGCATACTGAGTCTTTTGAACATGTCATTTCTTTCCATAAGTTTTTGGAAAATGTGGAAAGAAAATGAAAACCTATTTTTTTTCTCACAAAGTTGTCAATTTAGAAGATCTTTCTAACACATAGCAGGTACATAGCCAAAATGACACCCCAAAATACATTCTGCTACTCGTCCTGAGTGTGGCGATACCCCATGTGTGAGACTTTTCCACAGCCTGGCCACATACAGAGGCCCAACATCCATATAGCACCATCAGGCGTTCTAAAGGCATAAATTACACATTTCATTTCCTGAGTACCTATCACATTTTTGAAGGCCCTGGAGCACCAGGACAATGGAATTACCCACAAAATGACCCCATTTTGGAAAGAAAACAACCCAATGTATATTCTATGAGGCATAATGAGTCTTTTGAACATGTCATTTTTTTCCACAAGTTTTTGAAAAACGTGGAAAGAAAATGAAAACCTATTATTTTCTCACAAAGTTGTCAATTTAGAAGATCTTTCTAACACATAGCATGCACATAGCCAAAATGACACCCCAAAATACATTCTGCTACTCGTCCTGAGTATGGTGATACCCCATGCGTGAGACTTTTCCACAGCCTGGCCACATACAGAGGCCCAAAATCCATATAGCACCATCAGGCGTTCTAAATGCATAAATTACACATTTCATTTCCTGAGTATCTATCACATTTTTGAAGGCCCTGGAGCACCAGGACAATGGAATTACCCACAAAATGACCCCATTTTGGAAAGAAAACAACCCAATGTGTATTCTATGAGGCATAATGAGTCTTTTGAACATGTCATTTCTTTCCACAAGTTTTTGGAATATGTGGAAAGAAAATGAAACCCTATTTTTTTTCTCACAAAGTTGTCAATTTAGAAAATCTTTCTTACACATAGCATGTACATAGCCAAAATGACACCCCAAAATACATTCTGCTACTCATCCTGAGTATGGCGATACCCCATGTGTGAGACTTTTCCACTACCTGGCCACATACAGAGGCCCAACATGCAAGTAGCACCTCCAGGCTTCTAGCACATAGCATGTACACACCAAGAATTACACCCCAAAATACATTCTGCTGAGCAAAAGGTAAAAAAAAAAAGCTCACCTGTGGTTTCAGCAGGCAGGAATACCGTTCCAGAGCAGCCAAAGCATTTGTCCAGACAGCCAAAGTAAATGTCCAGGAATTGTCCAGGCAGCAGACAGATATGGAAAAGTATGAACATGGTTCAGTACAGTCCAAGGTTTAGCAGGCAGTTCAGGTAACAGGCATAGGCATGGCCAGTCCAGGTGGCAGGCAAAGGCATGGCAAGGTCATGTGGCAGGCAAATGCATGGCAAGGTCATGTGGCAGGCAAAGGCATGGCCAGTTCAGGTGGCAGCAGGCAGCACTTTGTACATTGGGCCTTGGTCAGGTAAGACCTGAGGACAGGGGTAGAGGCTTCTTCCCACCCAAATCTCTACGAAGCCTCCGAGTCTCCAGACCCTAATCCGAGAAAACTAAAAACCCGGAGAAAAATGTTTTCTCCACTCGGAAAACCTTTTCTGGAGCCCCTCACATATGTGAGACCCCTGTGCTGTACAGTGGCAGGGCAAATGATCAGTTCAGGAGGCAGGCAAAAATCATGGTCATTTAACAGTCCGGGTCAATTCACGTTGAAGGCAGAAAGATGTTTGGCAGAGGCATAGTCGTTAACAGTCCGGGTCAATTTACGTTGAAGGCAGAAACATGTTTGGCAGAGGCATAGTCGTTAACAGTCCGGGTCATTCACAGAAATGACAGATAGTGGAAAAAAATCATCTTCACTGTACTAATAGTGTAGTGAAGTATGATAGCTCCGATAGCACGTTCCAATACAGAGCCCTGGCTCGGAGGGACATTGGGGACAGTAGTATCGGGTGTCACGGCGAATTCCTCTACTTGCACATACACGACATTTTTTTGGGGGTTTGCGACCTGTTTGGGTAAGAGGGAGGATTTCGGGAAAGTGCCTTTCATGGAGTCTGGCTAACGCATCGGAGCGAATTAGTTGAGGGGCTTGGACTTGGGGATAGAGAAGGGCTGTGAAAACTTCTTCTTGGAATTTTAGATAGGTTAGGGAACTTTGGGTGCACTTAGAAAAAATGATATAGGAATTAAATAGGGCAAGTTGCATCAAATAAATGGCGACTTTCTTGTACCAAAATAGTGATCTCCTGGTGGCCAAGTAGGGCTGCATCATCTGGTCGTTCATATCCACCCCCCCCATGTATAGGTTGTACTCATGCACACATTTTGGCTTCTGTATGGGGCCTCCTCTTCTCTGAAGTTCCACCAAGGTGTCGTCATGTATTGTTGAAAGGATGTAGACATCTCTTTTTTTATCTCTCCACTTCACCGCTAGTACTTCTTCAGTTCGCATGCTGGCCATTTCACCCTGCTTCAATTTCTTGGCGACCAATCTTTGTGGGAAGCCTTTGCGGTTGGTCCGTGCTGTCCCACAGGCCACAGTGTTCTTTAGGTACAAATGGCGGAAAAGTGGGAGACTAGTGTAGAAATTGTCTACGTAAAGGTGGTAACCTTTTCCAAGTAATGGTTGGATCAGCTGCCAGACAATTTTGCCACTTGTTCCCATGTAGGTAGGGCATCCAGGGGGGTTTAGCTGTCTGTCTTTTCCCTCATAAATGATAAAATCATATGTGTAACCCGTGGCCCTGTCACACACCTTATAAAATTTTACCCCACGTCTGGCTCTTTTACTGGGGAGGTATTGTTTTATTCCCAGTCTTCCATGAAGTGCACCAGGGATTCATCAACACATATGTTTCTATCAGGGGTAAACATCTCCTTGAAGCTGGCGCAAAAAAAATTGATTAGGGGCCGAATTTTGAATAACTTATCGTAACTGGGATGATTACGAGGGAGGCATTGGGCATTGTTATTGAAGTGTAAAAATCTCATGATCATCTCATAACGGGTTCTGGGCATAAATGACGAATAGATCGGCATGTGGTGGATAGGTTGGGTAGACCAGTAGGAATGGAGTTCATTTTTTTTGTCAGCCCCATGTTGAGGGTTAGGCCAAGGAAAATTTTAAATTCTTCTACGGTGAGGGGTTTCCAAACAAAAGGACGGGCATATGAGGAACTGGGATTGTTGGCTATATGTTGGCTGGCGTATAGATTACATTGCTCCACAATGTAGGTTAGGAGATCATTGGTAAAAAATAAATGAAAATAATAAAGTGGGGTTACATTTTCCGTCTGCATCTGAGGGCCTGGCTGGGCTGTGAAAAGGGGTATTACAGGTTCTACTGATGTATAGGGCAGCCATGTTGGATACAGTAGAACATCTGGGAGGCTAGTATGGGCACTGCCTCGTTGATGGGATCCGTTGCTAGCATCTGGCCTATCTTCTAGGAAGGTTGCAGAACTGCTAGTGGATGCCCGCCTATCCCGGAGTGCTGCGCTGCTGGTGGATGCCTGCTGGTGGATGCCCTGGAGTGCTGCGCTACTGGTGGATGCCTGCATATCATCCTGGAGTGCTGGGCTGCTGGTGGAGGCCTGCATATCATCCTGGAGTGCTGGGCTGCTGGTGGATGCCTGCTGGTGGATGCCCTGGAGTGCTGCGCTGCTGGTGAATGCCTCCTCCTGCTTATTTCTCCTGATTCTCCTTGTTAGGATTGTATCTTCCTCTGTTTCCAACTCGGAGCCACTGCTTTCCACTGGCTCATAGTCGCTATCCGAGTCTGACGGAGAGAATTCCCCGCTACTCTCGTCCGACATACTCTGGAGTATTTGGAGAGCCTCCTCTGCGCTGTAAGACCTTTTTGTCATGTTGGCGGGCAGATGTGTCAGATGGTGGGTGGCTGTGCCAGATGGTGGGTGGCTAGATGTGCCTGATGTTGGCGGGCAGATGTGCCTGATCGTGGGCAGATGGCGGGCGACAGATGTGCCTGATGGCGGGCGACAGATGTGCATGATGGCGGGCGACAGATGTGCCTGATGGCGGGCGGGCAGATGTGCCTGATGACTGGCGGGCAGATGTGCCTGATGACTGGCGGGCAGATGTGCCTGATGACTGGCGGGCAGATGTGCCTGATGATTGGCGGGCAGATGTGCCTGATGGCAGGCGGGCAGATGTGCCTGATGGCAGGCGGGCAGATGTGCCTGATGATGGTGGGCGGCTGATGTGTCAGCTGTTGACGGGCTGATGTGTCAGCTGATGACGGGCTGATGTGTCAGCTGATGACGGGCCGATGTGTTAGCTGTTGACGGTGTCAGATGGCGGGCGACAGATGTGCCTGATGGCGGGCGGCAGATGTGCCTGATGACTGGCGGACAGATGTGCCTGATGACTGGCGGGCAGATGTGCCTGATAGCAGGCGGGCAGATGTGCCTGATGACTGGCGGGCAGATGTGCCTGATGGCAGGCGGGCAGATGTGCCTGATGATGGTGGGCGGCTGATGTGTCAGCTGTTGACGGGCTGATGTGTCAGCTGATGACGGGCTGATGTGTCAGCTGATGACGGGCTGATGTGTCAGCTGATGACGGGCTGATGTGTTAGCTGTTGACGGTGTCAGATGGCGGGCGACAGATGTGCCTGATGGCGGGTGGCAGATGTGCCTGATGACTGGCGGGCAGATGTGCCTGATGACTGGCGGGCAGATGTGCTTGATGACTGGCGGGCAGATGTGCCTGATGACTGGCGGGTAGATGTGCCTGATGGCAGGCGGGCAGATGTGCCTGATGGCAGGCGGGCAGATGTGCCTGATGATGACGGGCTGATGTTCACTGACAGGTGTTTTCACTGTTTGGGGACACTGTGTTTTGGGGACACTGTGTTTTGGGGACACTAGCTGGGTGATCAGTGGGTAAACAGCAGACAAACAGCTTTATTACTCACTGATCTCCTGGCTGCAGCACAGATCTCTCTTCCTCTCCTCACTGACAGGCTCTGTGTGAGGAGAGGAAGAGATGAGAGCAGTTACTACGCTCTCTATTTACATTACATGACGACTGTGATTGGACACAGTCGTCATGTGATCAGGAGGGCCAATCACAGGGCCCTCCTGTGTTGTGCTGTCTCTGGGGGACACAGGCAGATCGGGATCGCGCCGCTGCGCGGGCACGTGGCGGCGCGATCTCCTGTCATCTGCCACCCCCCCTCTTGTTTACTATACGATGGCTGTGATTACACACAGCCATCGTGCGGATCAGGAGGGCAAATCACATTGCCCTCCTGCCGCTCTGAGATGCGGCGTGTCCGAGTGACACGCGCGCATTGGGATCGCGCGGCTGCGCGGGAGCGCGCCCGCGTGATCCCGCTCCTTCTGAAGGACGTTCGGGAACGTCCAGTCAGAAGGAGGGAGCTCCCACCCGGCCGTATATGTGCAGTGGCCGGGTGGGAAGTGGTTAAGGTTAATCTTTGCTTTGCAACAGGTTAACTTAACTACTACCCTTCTCATCCATATTTCTTTTTTTTTTTTGCTCCCCCACTGATCTTTTCACCTGCTGGTAGCAAAGACAGGAAGCCCTGCGTAAGTTCCAAGTCACAACTTGTGGCTTACACTAAGGACTCCGCTGTCCGTTTACACCCAACTGCCCTCTGATCTGACCTGCCTAGAAAGAAGGCGCTGATCAACCTCCTGTTTTTTTTTTTTTTTTTAGCAGACCAGATCGGATTGGCGGTAGGCAGGTGTAAAAGGACACAAGTCCCTTTACACCTGCTGATCCATAGGTGTGAAAGGACCATCTAATCAGGTCTGCTTGAAAAACTGGCAGGTGGACCTCATTAGAACCTTTGCGTAAAAGGGGCCTTATTCCAGGTTGTCCATAAAGCAGAGCTTGGTCTGTCCATGTCTGCTCTGCGTAAAATGAGCAGATATGGAGCTGTTACCTGCCTGCTCTGCTCTGATCAGCAGGTGATCAGCTGACAGATCCCCTGCTGATCAAAACAGAGTCCGCTCTGTGTGAAAGGGGCCAAAAATTGAGGATCCTCACCATGCTCCCATGTGACAGTGCAGAGTCCATGAGCAGCCAATAACTATGTACCAGTATTGTCACTTGGAAGGAAGGGAAGTAGGACACATGCTCCTCTATACATAGAAGTACAGGTATTTTTCTTAGCTCCCTGGTGGTCAATGAAAGGCATTTTGAAGTAATAACAGTATATACAATAAAAGGTGTAGTGGAAGTGGTGGAGAAGCTAACTATGAGTATTATATTCCTCTGGTTATCCAGGACCCTGTTAGTGAGGTTTCCTCCTTACTTTTTTGTCTGGGGAGCATGTAACCTGTTCTCCGGTGATAGTGATCGAGGCCTAGCAGCCAGTTGTAGGGCTCAAGCACTGTCACATGGCTGAGGGTGTGACATCATGGTTTTCTTGCAGTGACAGAGGTAAGAGAGGGAGAAAAGGCAAAGTGAATATAAGCTACTTGGGTGTTGGGCCTTTTTCAAAGACACTTCCACTTTGCCCTGCATGGGAAAGGTAACATTGGGGTTTATTTACTAAAGGCAAATCCACTTTGCACTACAAGTGCACTGCAAGTGCACTTGGAAGTGCAGTCGCTGTAGATCTGAGGGGGACATGCAAGGAAAATAAAAAACAGCATTTTAGCATGCACATGATTGAATAATAAAATCAGCAGAGCTTCCCCTCATTTCAGATCTTCCCTCAGGTCTACAGCGACTGCATTTCCAAGTAGTGCAGAGTGGATTTGACTTTAGTAAATCAACCCCACTGTCTCTTTAGGACCTCATTTACACTTGCATTGCTCTCTGAAGAGCATTCTGCATTCAGATCGCTTTTCAGAGAGCACTGATAGGCAGTGAGAAGGTGCTGTATCATCTCCTCATTGAATAGTGTAACCCCCTAAATGGCTAACTAATTCTTGCTGTGGTTGCAAAGCAAAGCACCGCTGTCACAGCATGCATACACCCCTGGCCACTGCCTTACTAGCTAAAAAGGGAGTGGTCCTGCAGTGGTAAAAACGCAGCTTAATCACACGGTTTTACCACCCCCTTTCCCCTCAGCCGCTAGTGTAAATGAACCCTAACTGAAATTCAATAATTTGTCTGCACTGTGTGCACACAGCTTCTTTTAAAGCTTGAAACTGTTGATGTCAATTAGTGATAACTATTATCTAGGGGTATCCTCAGACTGCATTCTTGAGAATATTGGCTAATATGACAAAATGGCCATCACTATATATATATATATATATATATATATATATATATATATGTGTGTGTGTGTGTTCTCTATTAAATGAATTGTTCTCCATTAAATAACTATTGTCCTGTATTCTCCAGAAACTGCATCGGACAGAACTTTGCCATGAATGAGATGAAAGTTGCCCTCGCATTAACATTACAGAGATTTGAACTGAGCCCAGACCCTGAGAAAGTGCCAAAGAAAATTCCTCAGCTCGTTCTACGATCTGCAAATGGTGTCCACGTATATCTGAAGAAGTTACCACAGAAAAAATAGGACACAGAAAACAGAAGAATATCATTTGTGTGATGTTACTCTATTTTATGTAATATACAAATATATTAATATGTGTAATTCAGCTATTTTTGGCTGAATAACCTTGTCAGGATAATTCAACTAAAAAATAAATACATTTCTAATATTATTAACTTGATGAAAAAGTTCCAAAATATTGTAGCGGTACCCCCGTGAGGGCTGCTGATTGACTCTATACCCCACTGGCTAACTCAGATCCTCTCTTACCTCTGACACCTTGGGTTCCATTCTGCAATATGATGTTAGCAATGAGAAACTCACACAATGTCACTGAACCACTCAGAAAGTTTACCAGAGTAAATAATGGAACACAATGAACAGTGTAAATAAACACAAATGATAATTGACAATTGGTATCACTTAATTCAGATATGCAAAACTGCAAAACACCTCTGGGAGTATATGTGAACAGGTGTACAGAGGGATAGGTACTCAATATCTTTGAAACATATATTAAATACCTTCCCACTGAGGCCTCAACACACAGACCAAATTGCAATATAATATTCTTTTCAGTCAAAGACAGTGTAAAGTCTAACACAGGGGTGTCAAACTCAATTTCATCGTGGGCCGCATCAGCATTATGAATGTCCTCAAAAGGGCAGGTTGTTAGATGTCCAGCGCATCCCCTCCCCTTACATTAGATGTCAAGAGCCACCCCACCATCAGAAGTTCAGTCCCCTACTCTCCCTAACATCACAGTGCACCGCAGTTGTAAGAAGCTGGATGCATTGCTTGAAAGCAGACAGTAGGGGTCTGGAGGAGGACCAGAGCTCTCCTGCTGCCGCAGGAGAGGTGCAAGGGCCACATGAAATGGCCTGGAGGGCCGGATTCGGCCCGCGGGCCTTGTGTTTGACACATGTAGTCTAACATATACTCAATGGCTCCCCCTAGGTTGTAATTTAGAGTTACATAGTTACATAGTTTGTAAGGTTGAATAAAGACACCAGATCATCCAGTTGAACCTGAGTACACACTCACATCGGTCCCTACCCTCAAGGAGCCCACAATCCAAGGTCCCCAACTCACATTCATATACTAGGGCCAATTTTTGGACAGAAGCCAATTAACCTACCAGCATGTCTTTGGAGTGTGGGAGGAAACCAGAGTACCCGGAGGAAACCCATGCAGGCACAGTAAGAACATGCAAACTCCAGGCAGGTAATGTCATAGGTGGGATTTGAATCAGCGACCCTTTTTACTGCTAGGTGAGAGTGCTACCCACTACACCACTGTGCCGCCCCGAACTGATGAGTGTAGCAGGAATGCTTAGGAAAAGAGGAAAATGGCAAAAGTCCTTTCACTCCAGATATCTTCAGCTAGCCTGATGTTTAAACTGCAGTATTTGTAATCCACAAAGGCAAAAGGAAAAGAAATGACTCTAGGGCAAAAGATATGCTGAAGCTGACTTACCTAAAGCAATATCACCACTTGTAGATTCCTCTTTATATGTGAGTGCAATAACAGTACTGACCTTACAGCACAGGGGGACAGACAAGGCCCCATAGTCCAGCTGTATGATGCCTGTGGAAAAGTAGATTCACCTCTGTGGAACTACAAGTCTCACCAGCAGTCTGTAAAAAGAACTCACTCAGCAATACTGTACTCTCTACTGGGATGGGCAGGTGCCCTCTCACCACAATAGACTTAAAGTCTGTGAGGCTCTGTCTGGAATCCCCTCCTGGTGTCTCAGTCTGTTGAAGATGGCGCCGCCGCGCTGTGCTGCAACTCCAGATGGACTGAACTGCAGGAGCTTCCTGTTGCTCTGAAGCACAGGCCGGTCCGCTTGCTAGGATGGCAAGGCTGTACTCTGAGATCTCTCAGAGGCTGGCGATCCAGCTCTCCTCTGTATAGGCCGCAGTCTCTCACTCCTGGTCACACATACCTCCTGCTGGCAGGTGTTGAATGGCGTCCCGAGAGGCTAAAAACAGGCCACGTTGGTTTTTTTATTACTGCTCCCAGCAGGCAGTGCTACACGCTTTGCATTGTCTGTATTTTAGTTCAGGGCTGATCCAGCTAACAGAGTCACTTCCTCCTCCAAACTAAATCTCCCACAATACCTTGCTGCATTCCTTCTCAGGAATAAGGAAACATCCTAACACAGCCCAACAAGTACTAGAGGGAGCCAAACTCATTTGAAATAACATTAACTGTATTAACTATAGTAGCAAACCTTTGGCTACAGCATATTTAGTGACCCCCTGGCAGGAAAGAAAATCCCCAGCACCTGGGGTGTGCTTACATTAACCCAGGGTGGATCCATGGCTTTAGTGGATGAAATAACATTGAGTGCCAGTCACTTTTTGTCTTTTCCAGATGTTTTTCTTTTTACTCCAGGCTCGTGGGGAGAGAGAATTAGGGCTTCAGATACCTCCAGCAACATATTTTACAGACTCCCCCTCACATTCCTGCTGTCACAGTGCATGATAAGAAAATTAACCATGGTGTATTGTAAAAACAATAAGCAAACACTGACAGCACTTTCTTCAGAGCTCCACAACCAGGCAGTTGGTATCTTCTTGCATCCTCTTCAAGGGAGTACCAGGATCCTCTGAGGGGCTCATTTCTCTTCCAGCAGGACTTCTTCCCCTGGCTCTCCACCTTGGTTATTGTACATTACTCGACCAGGCAGGGCAGTTTGAGGACTTTGCTAGCAACTAAGTGCTCTCTAAATAAAGAGGAGGTCCTGGAATTAGAGTGATAGCACAACTGTCATGTACCAGGTGTGACCAGAACTGCGTGGTTAGCTACAGAGGAACACCAAACACATGTAAGTAAAAATATAAATGATTTATTAAAGTAAGTGAATAATCTAAGAACAATCACCTCCAATATGACACGGTGCAATAATCAACCAACAGACATAGACTCACAAATAACAACAGACAGATAAGTACAATAAATGGGAAATACCAGGATCATAAACAATAGCCAGGCCAGGGTCATACACAGCAGATCAGCAGATGGACAGGGGATGTTCTGGAAACATAGACGTAAGCCACGCCAAGGTCATACACAGGGAGATCAGCAGATGGGGTAAGGAACACAGGAAAGGGAGAGGATCAATGGATCAGACTGCAGAGTAGGGTTGCAAGGTAACAGGTGGGACAGGATAGGGATCAGGACAGGGAAACAGGATCAGATACATGGGTCACAGGTTCAGGGCACCGGAACAGGTTCAGAATCACGATCAGATCACAGGTCAGGGCGCAAGGACGAAACTAAGGCAAACACCTTATTGTAGGAGGTGCTGTCTGCTTCACACTGCCAGGATCCATCTGCTGGTGGACGCCATTACTGCAGCCCAAAGATGGCATAACATCAGCAGGGAAAAGCTCTCCTGACAGTTCCAAACTGCCAGGAGACACCTGCTGGTGGACCTCAGTACTGCACGCCAAATGACAGATATTACCAGAGGATGGAACTTTTCCTGACAACAACCTTGATGAAGTTTGACACAGAGTGAAGGAAAATGAAGAGTAGTTGAAGATTTGGGCATTGATAAAGAAGAGTGATTTATAGGACATAACTATTGAAGCAAACACTATGCATAATTATATTTTATTTGTTTCAGTATTTATGATAGATATAATAGAAAGAAATTGCATGAATATGATTTTATGTTGCGCTGCACATAGCAGACCCATGTTTATATTTCATGGTGTGTGCTACAGCTTAAGAAAAAGCCAAGTGAGATACTACAAATTAGTCTGGGCAGATTACCACCCAGTAGAAATAAATTTAAAGTGATTGTAAATGCGCTTTTTTTTTCTTTCAATATTTTTATTGGAATTGTATATAAAGCCATCCAAAACAATAGAGATCATTGTACAAAGCAAGCCAGAGGGTATTTCAAAACTGTTCCATCAGAACAATATACTGGTATGCCAAAATAACTCAAAATAAAGACATAACGAAGGGGGTCATGGTATGGTATATGTGTGATCACTTGGATCCACGTTAGGCCCCCACACTTGCCAGGGGGCTTCATCCACATTGCTTGGTTGTACAGCAGTCAACAACATAATGAAAGGGAGAAAGAGATAAAAGAATAGAGCGAAGGAGGAGAAAAGAGAGGGGAAAGGGAACCTCTGATGAAGCCCTGCCCAGGGCGTAACGCGTGTCTGGAGAGCCGCTACTGACCCACTGAAGGCTGAGGATGCGATGTTTACTGGCTGCTTTCTTTACTTTTAAAGCTGTATGCTACCTTTTTTATGTGAGTATATAATACATGTCGGTTTAATAACTTTTATTAAAATGGAGAGCAAGCACCAGAAGTCTTTATTTGTTTTTGTGCTGGAGGAGGAAGCAGAGTCTCAAGCCCAAGGGGAAACACCAGATGATTGCTTCAAAGTGCAGAGCCTACGGGAGCCGTGGAGTTTTTGGATATACATCAGGCACATAGTAGACCTCTTATGATGTGGAGGAGGTCTATGGAGGGGTGAAAGCACATGCTTGTCTTTTCTTGACACATGGTGTGTTGAAGAGGGATTACACTTTCTGGCTTTATTATCACTCTACACTGGATTTCTGTCTTTTCCACCAACTATTAAGAAAAACTGTTGGGACTTTTGTTTATTGTAGATTGTGCATGTGTGTTTTAGCATGCGCCAAGTATAAAAGTTTTAAAGTGAATTTTTTTTTGCGTAGTCTTATTTTCGAGGGTAAGTTTTTTTTTTTGATAGATGCACATAATTTTGATGCTACATAGAAATCTGCTTTTTATGGGGGCACTTGTACAGGCTCCCTCCCAAGGCCTCTATTGACACAGACAGTGACTCTTGGCCCCCTTCCCCTGCTCCCTTGTCACTGGCTTTGATTCAAGGAAGGAAGGGTGACCCCTGGAAGTCGCACATCTATGATATCCTGCTGCAAAGAATGGAGTGGCAATCTAAGCCTAGACTCCAACCAGGCCACGCCCCCAAAGCGTTTCACTCTGGAGTGAACCACATTGGGGGTGTGGCCTGGTCGGAGTCTAGGCTTAGATTGCCACTCCATTCTTTGCAGCAGGATATCATAGATGTGCGACTTCCAGGGGTCACCCTTCCTCCCTTGAAGCTTTGCAGGAGCCAGGGCAGGCTCCAGCCCCTGTCAGCACTCTAGCAGCAGCTGCGGATGCACTGTCTACATACCCCCTCCCTATGGAGCCTGAGTGGCCCACACACATCTCCCAGGTCTCACCGGCTTTAGTTGACAGCCTCAGCAAGACCAGAGAGACCAGAAAGTGAGGGGAGAGAGCCGTTGCAGATGGGTACAGCGCTGGATAGAATGAGGGCTCATGTAAGTACAAGTCGGGGGGGGGGGGTAAGGGGTGATACTGATACCTTAACATTTTTTAACATAATGCAAGGAATGTATTAAAGTAAAAAATGTTTAGCCCCTATGACCACTTTAACTACGGCAGGGTGGCTACAGATAAATTTGTTAGAGTTGCTTGTTAGTCAAAATGCTATGAAGTAAAAGTTACTTTACCGCAGTGCTGAATAATATTGTAGATTGAATGGACTGTCATACTACTACCCATGATAACTCGCAAATGACTGCATTTTAACTTGCATTCGGTAATGCACCCAACCTATAAAAAAGAATAAAGCCATGCTTAAAAGGACATGAAAACCATATACAATGATAATATGACAACTAAATCCTAATATGAATCTCCACCAAATATGGCTCATTAAAGCATTGACAAAAAATGGCATAAACAGTGATTAAATACTGTCAAAAAATCAGTGAATGAAATAATTAGATGATTGTGATTAAATATATATTTTGTGAAAAAGTGTGATTAAAGATAATCAGATGAGTGACATCCTAGGAATAAAGTCAATCCTCAAAATCACCAAGAAGCACCAAGGAACTAGTGCGCCTCCACCGTATAAAATGCAAGCTTACCAGATAGCAAGCTTAAGGAAGCCTGTGGCTATAACCCAGCCAGGGTCTTTGATCCAAGGCAGAAACGACAGCACTTCCAGGTATAGCAGATGGACAAACTACGGCAAGCTTCCAGGTAAGTATTTGCAAGTACTCGGGCCACGGCGGTAACGGTCAGCCACATGGTATCAGAAGATATAGGCAAAAAAAACGGCCGGTAAAACAGGTGAACACCCGTCCACTGCAGAGATAGCGTGATGACGTCCAACATGCCGATGCGTGTTTCGTTATAAAATAACATCGTCTGGATGCCCCAAGATGCACCAAGGGACTAGTGCGCCTCCACCGTATAGAATGCAAGTTTACTGGATAGCAAGCTTAAGGAAGCCTGTGGCTTTAACCCAGCTAGGGTTCTTGATCCAAGGCAGCAACGACAGCACTTCCAGGTATAGCAGATGGACAAACTACGGCAAGCTTCCATGTAAGTATTTGCAAGTTCTTGGGCCACAGCGGTAATGGTCAGCCACATGGTAAAACAGGTGAACACCCCTCCACTGCAGAGATAGCGCAATGACGTCAGCACGTCCAACGTCCTGACGTGCTTTTCGTCATATAATGACATCGTCTGGGTGCCCCAGACAACATCATTATATGACGAAACGCGCGTCGGGATGTTGGACGCGCTGACGTGCTGACGTCATCGAGTTATCTCTGCAGTGGACGGGTGTTCGCCTGTTTTACCTGCCTTTTTTTATGCTTATATCTTCTGATACCATGTGGCTGACCGTTACCACTGTGGCCCAAGTGCTTGCAAATACTTACCTGGAAGCTTGTCATAGTTTGTCCATCTGCTATACCTGGAAGTGCTGTCATTGCTTGGATCAAGGACCCTGGCTGGGTTATAGCCACAGGCTTCCTTAAGCTTGCTATCCGGTAAGCTTGCATTTTATACGGTGGAGGCGCACTAATCCCTTGGTGCTTCTTGGTGATTTTGAGGATTGACTTTATTCCTAGGATGTCACTCATCTGATTATTTTTAATCACGCTTTTTCACAATATATATATATATTTAATCATAATCATCTGATTATTTCATTCACTGACTTTTTTCCAGTATTTAATCACTGTTTATGCCATTTTTTGTCAATGCTTTAATGAGCCATATGTGGTGGAGCGCCATATTAGGATTTATTTGTCATATTATCATTGTATATGGTTTTCATGTCCTTTTAAGCGCAGCTTTATTCTTTTTTTTTATTCCTTGTTGGTGTGTATCTCACTTTTTAGCTGCAGCTCATAGTTAGGGGTTTATTTGTGTTAGCTCAGTGTTCCCTATTTTCAATGCACCCAACCTGTCTTGACCCCTAAATTTAAAAATATTACCTTGTTATCTAAAATATTTGAATGTAAAATACAGAACATTTGACATCTTCAGGTATGTTAGGGGGATCCTTTGGTCTACAGCTGCTCTCCTTCTGCTCCTGCAGGGTTAGTCTTAAGCTATGTACAGTGTGTATGTACAGTGCCTTGAAAAAGTATTCACCCCCCTTGGCTTTTTACCTATTTTGTTACAGCCTTTAGTTCAATGTTTTTTTTAATCTGAACTATATGTGATGGATCAGAACACAGTAGTCTAAGTTGGTGAAGTAAAATTAGAAAAATATATACATAAAACTATTTTCCAGAAATAAAAAAATGATAATTGGCTTTTGCGTATTATCCCCCCCCCCTTTGTTATGAAGCCCATAAAAAGCTCTGTTGCAACCAATTACCTTCAGAAGTCACAAAATTAGTGAAATGATATCCACCTGTGTGCAATCTAATGCCGCGTACACACGGTCGGACTTTTCGTCTACAAAAGTCCGACAGCCTGTCCGACAGACTTCCGACGTACCTTCGGCGGACTTGCGGCAGACTTTCTTACGAACGGACTTGCGCACACACGACCACACAAAAGTACGACAGCCTAGTACGCGGTGACGTACACCAAGTCCGACGAGACTATAAAACGGAAGTTCAATAGCCCGTACGACACCCTTTGGGCTCCTTCTGCTAATCTCGTGTTTATCTCGTGTTAGTAGAAGTTTGGTGAGAGACGATTCGCGCTTGTGAGACTCGTATTTTTCAGTTCGTTTTAACTGTTGTTCAGTCTGTGCTTGTGAGGTTTGTATCTGCTTTTCAGTGCGTTTGGTCAGTTGGCATTGAGAAATCTTTGTTTTATTGGCCGCTCGTTCCTGATTTTCAGGTCGTTCTTCACAGGCCTTGCTGTTCTTCAGTGCGTTCTGTTTAGTGCGTTCTGACCAGCCGACCGTTTTTGAAGCCATGTTACCTGTACGTACTCGTCGTAGAGCTCGTGCATTGTATGTGCTTGGTGCTGTAGTTTATTCTTCAGCCCAAGACCAGTCCATGAACAGGGCGAGGAGGAGTTCATGGACCAAGAATTGGTTGCTTCAGCGTGACCAGTTCTGTCACATGCCTTTGCTCCGTGAGATCCGTGAGAATAATCCTGAGGATTTCAGGAACTTTCTCCGGATGACGGACCCCGTTTTTGACCGTTTGTTGGCTTTGCTGACCCCCTATATCAGCAGGCAGGATACCTGCATGAGGCAAGCCATCACTCCGGAGCAGAGGCTGGTCGCTACCTTGCGGTATTTGGCCACAGGGAGAAGCCTGCAGGACCTTAAGTTCTCGACAGGCATCTCCCCCCAGGCTCTGGGGATCATTATCCCAGAGACCTGTTCTGCCATCATACAGGTCCTGCAGAAGGACTATATTAAGGTAAGATATTTTTCTTTTATTAGCATCACATGTTCTTTTATGTAATCTTTGATAATGTGATGTATTTCTTGCTTCAAACACTACTTACCATCATTGCAATATAGTGTGAATGTCCCCTTTTTATCCTCACACATGCTGGAATTTTTTACTGTTATTTTTTGTCATGCATGTATATTTTCCTTCAATAATCTTCCCAGCATGAAGTGATGGGAACATATCCACCTAGTCTACTCATTTGGAATGTATTTTGTTTGAGTGTATTTAGTGTGCTGCTAATGAGCAATTATCTAGATTTCACAACCCCCCCCACCCCCCCCCCACCCCCCTAAACTCACTCCAAATAGTGTGCTGCTAATGAGCAATTATCTAGATTTCACAACCCCCCCACCCCCCCCCCCCCACCACCTAAACTCACTCCAAATAGTGTGCTGCTAATGAGCAATTATCTAGATTTCACAACCCCCCCACCCCCCCCCCACCTAAACTCACTCCAAATAGTGTGCTGCTAATGAGCAATTATCTAGATTTCACAACCCCCCCACCCCCCCACCTAAACTCACTCCAAATAGTGTGCTGCTAATGAGCAATTATCTAGATTTCAGCAACCCCCCCACCCCCCCCCCCCCACCTAAACTCACTCCAAATAGTGTGCTGCTAATGAGCAATTATCTAGATTTCACAACCCCCCCACCCCCACCCTCGTTAAAATTTGCTGGAATGTTCTGTGGTGTTGATTTGTCTAAAGCAAATATATGTTGCACTTTGCAAAATGCATGTGCACTCTACAAGTGCATTTGTTCCAGTGCTTTAGTAAATGAGCAGAAGCTCTGCTGATTTCCATCATCAAATCATATGCAAGCCTCAAAGTGTTTTCATTAATTGCCCTTGCATGTGATTGTGTACTCCTTGCAACATGAATGCCTTTTTACATTACCTCATTTACTGTAAGCTGGTTAGCAACTGCACCTGCAGAGTGCGACAACTGCAGTCTTGTAGCCTTTTTAGTCCCTAAATTCCTGCGTGTCCTAAAAGTAATTTTTTTTTTAGGGATTTCACAACCCCCTAAAATGTAATCAATGTTCCATCAGAGGGGGTGAGCAATCTGATAAGTGTGCCTTTCCATATTAGTTATTCCAGAACAATTAAATTATTGAATGTTATACTGATGCTGGGGAATAATGTTTTTAATTGTCTAATTTTCTTGCAATGTTAGCTTCCAAATTAATTGATTTTGGTTTTCTTGTTTGATTTCCCAGTTTCCTTCAACGCCACAGGAATGGCAGACTGTGGCATCCCATTTTGCCAGCCGTTGGGACTTTCCCAATTGTGGAGGGGGCTATAGATGGGAAACATGTCCACATTGTGCCACCACCCCATTCGGGGTCATATTATTTTAATTATAAGGGGTTCCACAGTATTGTTTTAATGGCGGTGGTGTCGGCACACTATGATTTTTTATATGTGGACGTGGGGAAGAATGGCCGGATGTCGGATGGAGGAGTATTTGCCCAGACGGAGTTCTGCCAGCGTCTCCAGAGTGGTGGCCTGGGATTGCCACCTGATGAGGATAACGTGGAAGGACTCCCCTTTGTCTTCATTGCCGATGAAGCCTTCGCTCTCAGCAAGCACCTCATGAGGCCATTCCCCCAAAGAACCCTCACCCCGGAGAGGAGGGTTTTTAATTACCGGCTGGCCAGAGCTAGAAGAGTGGTTGAGAATGCGTTTGGAATTCTGGCCAGCCGGTTCCGCCTGTTTCAAACAGCCATTAATTTGGCGGAATACAAACTTAATTTTATCGTTTTATCGTGCTGCATTCTGCACAACTTTTTAAATAAGCATTCTCCAAATTATATAGGCACAGTTGGGCCTGAGGCCGGACAAATAGAAGCCAACCTTACAGGCCTGGATACTGTCCGTACTGGCTTGGCCCCCCAAAGTGCCCGTCAAGTTAGACAGCAATATGTTAATTATTTTATGGGTAGGGGGGCCATTGCAATGGGCCAGGATATATAATTTTTGACAATAAAAAAAATTATTGATGAAATCTTGCATTATATTTATTGCTTGTCTTTCTTTTGGGCTGTCTCCTAGGTTATGGTCGAGCAGTTGTAGTGCCAACTGTATTGTAATTTTAAATGTCTAAATAAGCTCCATTGCCACTGTAAACAACTTTTTTACAATTATAACTAAAATGATACTGAGCCTTGAAATAACAAACCACACATTTATTTAATTCCTATAAGGAGATGTTTTTATTAATGGTTGTTATGCATTCCGTTCTGCATTTAGTATAAAATGTTCATAGACAAAAATAGAATGATATCTTAATAATGTAGCAAAATATAATTATATCTAAATATTTATACCTAATCCACAAAAAAATATTTTTGGCTTTTTGATTTTCACAAACAGGCTTTTTTTTTTGTTTTGGGAAAATCAAGTTTTTTGTTTTTTTTTTTTTTTTTTTTAAACCAATTTTTTGGTTTATGTTTTTTTTTTTTTATCAAGTAATTTTTGTTTTTATTATTTTTTTTTTATAAAGCTTGTATATTAATTTTTTTTGGTTTTTTAAAATCAAGTTTTTTTTTTTTTTTTTGGTTTTTTAAAATCAAGTTTTTTTTTTTTTTTGGTTTTTTAAAATCAAGTTTTTTATTTTTTTTGGTTTTTTAAAATCAAGTTTTTTTTTTTTTTGGTTTTTTAAAATCAAGTTTTTTTTTTTTTTTGGTTTTTTAAAATCAAGTTTTTTTTTTTTTGGTTTTTTAAAATCAAGTTTTTTTTTTTTTTTGGTTTTTTAAAATCAAGTTTTTTATTTTTTTTGGTTTTTTAAAATCAAGTTTTTTATTTTTTTTGGTTTTTTAAAATCAAGTTTTTTATTTTTTTTGGTTTTTTAAAATCAAGTTTTTTTTTTTTTTTGGTTTTTTAAAATCAAGTTTTTTTTTTTTTTTGGTTTTTTAAAATCAAGTTTTTTATTTTTTTTGGTTTTTTAAAATCAAGTTTTTTTTTTTTTTTTTTTTGTGTTTTTTTGAAAATCAATTTTTATTTTTTTGTGGATTTTTGAGGTATTTACGAGAAACAGCCCTCCTTTTTTACATTAGGTTAAACAGCCATTTATGTTCTGCCAAAAAAAAAAAAGAGAAGGCCCAGAATGGGGTCAGCAAAACAGGAAATGAAGGACATGATTGATGTTTTGGGGTTTAAAAAAGGGCATTTAGATTCGACCCAAAACATCAATCATGTCCTTCATTTCCTGCTGCATACAATCCAGCCGATTCCGCATTTGATCGATCTCCCCATTCCAGGCCATGATTTGAGCAATTAGCCGTTGGGCACTGTCTGTGGTGAAATAGTCACTTGGACCTAAAGTGGAATGAAAAAAAAAATATGTTTAGAAATATGCACACATAAGTTTACCTTACCATAAAGCTGGTGTCTCAAACACTGACCTGGTGGGGTGCCCATGTCGCATACTTCATGAACATCCTCGGGGGTGGCACTGTTGCTTGACTCAAGCACAACCAGATCACCTAAAATAGAGTAGAAAAATTACATAAAATAAAAGGCAGCCATGCATAGATTACTGTAAGCTGGTGTGTCAGACACTCACCTGGTGGGGTGCCCATGTCGCCCACCTCTCCTTCCTCCACATCCTCAATGGGACTTGGGCTTATTTCCCAATCATGTTTTGCTTGGGGTGGACTGTCTTCTAGTTGTTGGCTGAGTGATTTTTCCCCTATGTGAAACAAAAAATTAATAATCTAATTAGCACACAGATATTTTAGTACATAGTAATTTTCCAACATTTGTAATGAAGTGGTTTGTGTAGAGTTCCT